>NC_056751.1:332142897-332350397 GCF_019279795.1 Protopterus annectens | reverse complement strand
GAGAGAGGGACTCGAGAAGGAAGGCGAGATGAAGGACAACTAACATGGAACGTTATGGTAGGTACATAACTTCTTTAAGTTAAGTTGTTCAGTCTCTCAGTCGTTCTTGCAGGATGGGACAGCGTCCCTAGCACCTCAATCCTGGATGGCTCATTGGAACAGACTCTTCAGAACCGTGGAACCAAAGGAAGCCCTGCCCCGGGAAACCACATCTACTTTGCAATGAAAAATAAATGTATGAGGATCTGCCACAGTAGCTGCTGCACAAATTGAATCCAAGGGCAATCTAGATAGAAAAGCTACCAAAGTAGCGACTAACCTGGTTGAATGACCTTTGGGTCTTGCTGGAAGATCTTTTTGTAGCAAATGGTTAAGTATAGGCAATGGTGTCAACCAACCATTTTGACAAGGTTACTTTAGAAAAGTACAGTTAGGGACTGCGGTGCTGGTGCTGCGGTAGTGCTGTTGCCTCACAGTAAAACGCTGTCCCGTTCGATTCGCAATTAGAACGTCTTCTGCCTGGAGACCTGCATGAATGGGTGTACCTTCGTTGAAGGCTGTGAGTCAGGGCTGGCAACTCTGCACGTAAAAATCAACTGCCAATCATTAGCGGACCAGAGTTCCGCTGTGGCGACCCCTAACCGGGAAAAGCCGAAAGACGCAACAACAACTTTAGAAAAGTACAGTTGTGTGCACTTACCATAAATGTAGATATTAAGAGTGCATTCAACTGTTGCAGTCATTACATTTGGGTAATCTGCTGGCAGGATGCCCTCAGTCGGCCTGAATTCCAAAGTCTTGGGTCCTGCATCAGTCGCGGTCTTCTCTTCCATGACGTCAGGGGTATAAAACCTGCAGCCAACATCTTTTTCTTAAGTTTTTCTTGCCCCCAATGTCAGGTGACCCCAAAAAGGTAGCAAATTATAAATATATATACATATATATATAATTATTTATAATTATATATAAAAAATATATAATTATACACACTATATATATATATCTATCTATATATATATATATATATATATCTCTATATCTCTATATCTCTATATCTCTATATCTATATATATATATATATATATCTATCTATATGGATCCCCTTCACTACACCGATACGCCACAAAGCCGACACCCAAAACACCAACACACAAAACCGAACATCATAACACCTACACCCAAAACACCGACACAAAACGTAAACTACACATTACACACAACTATACATGCACTAACCTTAACCCAAACCCTAAGGTCCGACACAACCGCACACTTACCCTAACTCACTTAACCCACGCTTAAACATATAGTCCGTCACTATCGCACACTTACCTGCCCGCTCCCTAAC
This sequence comes from Protopterus annectens, assembly GCF_019279795.1. NCBI lineage: Eukaryota > Metazoa > Chordata > Ceratodontiformes > Protopteridae > Protopterus > Protopterus annectens. The sequence goes on along the minus strand of NC_056751.1, from coordinate 332,349,049 downwards.
ACTAAATCCCTCACTCTATCGCACACTTAGAGTCGCGCTCACACCTTGCCCATGTCGGAGTTTCGTCCGTCGGGATCTCACCTTGTCGATCATCTGAGTAGTCTGTCTTCTCGTCTCCTTCTGTAGAGTGTCGGCCTTCTAGCGTGTCGGTGTACTGAAAGGGACCCAGATAGAGATAGATAGATAGATAGATAGATAGATAGATAGATAGATAGATAGATATATATATATATATATATATATATATATATATATATATAGATATATATATATAGATATATAGATATATATATAGATATATATATATAGATATATATATATATATATATATATATATATATATATATATATATAGAGAGAGAGAGAGATAGATAGATAGATAGATGTATAGATAGATGTATAGATAGATGTATAGATAGATAGATATATAGATATAGATATATATATAGAGAGAGAGAGATATAGATAGATGTATAGATAGATGTGTATATATATATATATATATATATATATATATATATATATATATATAGATGTATAGATAGATGTATAGATAGATGTATAGATAGGTGTATAGATAGGTGTATAGATAGGTGTATAGATAGATGTATAGATAGATGTATAGATAGATGTATAGATAGGTATATATATATATATATATATATATATATATACATACATATACATACACACACACACGCACACACACACGCATCAATATAAAACTTTACATTCATCTGCAAGCAAATGCACCACATAGGTTAGGTTGTAGAAGACAGAGAAGAAAAGATAAATTTCAGAATGGCGAGAGGGTAACCTGGACTGCAACAGTGAATACACTTGCACATCTACATTTATGGTAAGTGTACACAACTGTACTGTGTTCCTAGTGTTTCATTGTTGCAGTCATTGCGTTTGGATAGAATCTCAAAGCTATGGTTGGGAGGCTGGAGCTAAACAGCATTAGGTGTGGCTATAAGGCCCTGCAGCAATGCAGTGGCAAATCCTGCCCTGGACTTTGAGTAAAGAGACAAATGGTAACGCTTTGTAAAGGTGTGAACAGAACTCCAAGTAGCAGCCTCTAGAATGTCTTTGGTTGGTACTCCTCTGAGAAAGGCTGCTGAAGTAGCTGCAGCTCTGGTGGAATGAGACCTAATGCCATTGGTCACAGGTTTACCATGGTGCAAGTAGCAGAAATGGATGCAGTGGCTTATCCACTTTGAAATTGTCTGCTTTGAAACCACCTTCCCTTCTGATCCTGCACCATATGACACAAATAATTGCTCAGTTTTTCTTAGAGCTTTAGTCCTGCTCAAGTAGAATCTTAGCTGTCCGTGTTCGTCCAAAGAATGAAGAATTCCCTCTCCCTTGTTCTGCAGATTTGGACAGAAAGTTGGCAGATGCATTGTTTGGTTAAGGGCTACACTAGAAACCACCTTGGGCATAAAAGTAGGATTTGTCCTCAGACACCCTTGTCTGGGTAAAATATGATAAAAGGCTCTACAGCCATTAGGGCCTGTAGCTCTGAAACTCTTCTTGCTGAATTAATTGCTAGCAGCGAAGTAACCAGAGCCGTTTTCCATAAGAGCTTTAGATCAGCAGTAGCAGCTGGTTCAAATGGAGGCAGGGTGAGCTTTTCCAACACATAATTGAGGTCCCGTGCAGGTAATGGTGATCTTCTAGGAGGCCTTAAATTTTTGGCTCTAAGATACTGCTTTAGTAAAAGATGAGAAAAGATTGGTGGGCTCTGTATTGCAATGAGCCGAAATGGCAGCAGCATGGATTTTAATTGATGAGAAAGACAGGCCTTTGTCAAGCATTTCAGTTAAGTATTGTAATATCTGAGCAATATTTGGTTCTGCTGTATCAGCTCCTTGTGCTCGACTCCAAGCACAGAATCTCTTTCATTTGTCAGCATACGATTTTCTAGTACTAGGCCTTCTGGCTTCCAAAATGACATCCATCACAGCTTTACTGAGAGGTGTTCTTTGTATGACTACATGATTAGCCATGCTGCCAGGTTTAGAGTCTGTAGTTGATTGTGCAGGATCTGATTATTTTGCTGGAACAGAAGTTGGTCTTTGGGGCAAGGTCCAAGCTGGGTATTGAGAGAAGTTCCTTAGGATTGGGTACCAGTATTGGCTTGGACAGTCTGGGAAATTAATATCTTTGACTTTTCTTGTCTTTTTAGGAGGACGTTGGGTAGAAGAGGCAGAGGAGAAAAGGCGTAAACAAATAAGTTTTTCCAACTGAAGGATAGGGTGTCCACTTTCCATGCTTGTCTGTGATAAGTCCTTGTGCAGAATCTTTTCAGATGATAATTTTGAGGAGAGGCAAATAGATCCATGTCTGGGCTCCACCATTTCGCTGTTATCATGCTGAAGACTTCTGGATTTAGTTTCCACTCGTGAGGATCCATAATGTTTCTGCTTAAATCGTCTGCCAGAGTGTTTTGTTTTCCTGGCAGGAATTGAGCTTGAAGATGCATTTGGTAGGTCAAAGCTGTGCCCCACAGTGCCATGGCTAATCTGCAAAGGGGGTATGAGTGTTTGCCCCCTTGCTTGTTTATATACCACATGACTGTGGTGTTGTCCGTCTTTATCAGCAGTTGTCCTGGATGAAGTAAGTCCTTGAAGGCTGTTGGGGCATTTTGAACAGCTAGCATATCTTTCTGGTTGATGTGTAGATGCATTTGATTTGGTGCCCATATGCCCTGAATGCATCTTCCTGCCATGTGGGCCCCCACAGGCATAACCTGATGCCTCTGTTAAGGTTTGGCTGGCAGAGGGTAGAGTGAAGGGCCGTCCCACGTTTTGGTGACCGGCCTTTGCCCACCATAGAAACTCCTGTTGCAGGCAGGGAATGAGAGGAATCGTTTCCAGACTGTGTGAATGTTGACTCCATAAACTTTTTGGGTATCATTGAAGTTTCCTCATATGCAGTCTTGCATATAGAATTAGTAGAATGCAGGATGCCATGAAACCCAGAGCCTGCATAATTTGTCTTGCAGAAGACTGGGTTTTTGTTGCCAGTTTCAAGCAAGTAGTCAGTTGCCTTTGTTTGTCTGGCGTGAGGTAAGCCATCTGGGAAGTTGTATTCAAGCTTTCACCCAGGAATGTTATCGTTTGAGAGGGTACTAGCTGTGATTTTTCATTTGTGCACCCTAGGCATGCTAGAAGCCTTTTCACAAACGCCTGGTGTCGTAGAAGAGCGTGCTTCTCTGCTTGAATGAGACAGTCGTCCATCTATGTATATATTTGAACACTTATTTGTCTGCAAAATGCAATTACTGGTGCCAGGCACTTTGTAAAGACCCTGGGCGCAGTAGATAAGCCAAAGGGCAGTGCAGAGAATTGGTAAAGCATTAAGCCAGCCTTGAATCTGAGGTATCTTACTGGGACAAGCGGGTATGCCTCTCTTAGGTCTAAAGTCACCACCCAAGCATTCTTGCCCAGCATGGGCAGAAGCTTCTGCAAAGTCAGCATTTTGAATTACGGAATGTCCAGGTATGTGCTCAAAATCGATAAAACCAGTATTGGCTGCCAGGCCTGGTCCTTTCTGGGTACCAAGAACAGTCTTGAGTAAAAACTTTGTCCTTTTTCCTGTTCTGGTACTGTCTGAATGTCCCCCATATCCATGAGGAATGTAACCCGTTTCTGGGCCTCTGCCCATTGATTTTTTGGCTGATCTGGCCAACCATATGTCAGTGTGGAAACGGAATCTGTATCCATGTGATACTATGTTTAGTACCCACTTGTCCTGGGTTAACTGCCAATTTTGAGCAAAAAGCGCTAATTTTCCCCCTATGGGTGCTGCCAAAAGGTAAGTGCTTGGTGTAGGCAGAGGGAAATCATTGGGATTGCTTTCTGTAGGTTTGAGCTTTATCGCCTCCAGATTTGGAGGTGGATGCGCCCCATTGCTTACACCTGTACGAGTCTTGAGCCTGGTACCTGGAACCCTTGGGGCGTCTGGATTTGCCCCGTTGAGTTCTGTCTGACACAGGAAAGGACCAATTTTTTGTAGGCCACTGTCTACTGAATCTTGGTGGCTGCACTTGTAAGAAATCTTTAACAGTTTGCATAGACTTAGCATTGTCTTCCATTTCTTTAAAACCTCTTCTGCCTGAATACCAAACGGAGAATCATGCTGTAAAGGTAATCTAACAATTTAGCTTTAACGTGATCAGGCAAATTTTGTTCCTTTAACCAAGCATGCCTCCTAATCACAGATAAAGTAACTGCGGCCCTGCAGGAGGCCTCTAAAGAATCAAAACCACATTGCAAAGTATGCTTTCCTACTTATTCAGCTGCATGCAATAATTCCTGCAATTCTTTATTTTCTGCACATTCTGAAATCTTTTTCTATTTCAGCAATCCCATAACATGCTGTTGGTAATCATATGAAACTGACAGTTTAAGGCCCTGATTGCCAAGGTTGCAGATGTATAAACCTTTTTTCCCCATCTGTCCTGTGCCCTTGAATCTCTGTCAGAGGGGGTAGGATTTTTTGCTGTTGAAGCCTTAACTCCCTTTGGACCCTGTGAAATAGTTTCAGGATCAGCAGCAGGGTTTCTAAATAAAAATGTATGCGAGTCGGGGACTCTAATATCTGTCAGGCTTACTGGGAGCTGGAGATAAGGAGTCAGGGGTCAAGCTTGACTCCGAAAACACATCATCCACAATGACAAACGGGGATGGCTGAAGGCTTGTGCCGAGGGAGAAGGAAAACTGAGCTTCTTTTTTGATTGAGAAATCTTGACTCAGTGAAAATGCTCCCTCAAAGTATGCAAGGTTTCTCCAAATGAATAATCCTCAAAAGGAGATGCAGATGGAATAGACTCCTCAGCATCAGAATCCTCATAGGGAGGTATAGACAATTCCTGATCAGAAGAGGAATCAGAAGAAATAGAAACCTGATCTGAAGATTCATAATGAGTGTCTTGCCTAAGCCTCTTATCTGGAGGGAGATGGGTACCACTGATCAAGGTAACAAGGTCTTCAGCCATTTTGATCATCTGTTTTTTAGGCATAGAGGCTTGGGCACGTGGCTCATGCGTCAGTATTTTAGTTTTAGAAGTTGCTTTTGTATTTGGTTTTGCAGCTGTCTGTTTGATATACTAATGTTGAGGTCTGAATACACCCTCAGAAGCCGGTGCCTGCTCAGCGGCTCCGGACCCATTCGAGGGAGATACATCCGTCGGTCCAATACCTTGAGTACCTTGCAGCATGCCAAACTCCACATAGGTGTCGGTAGAGGCCTGCAACTCGAAGGTAGCAGGTATCAGGGGCTGAGAAAGCCCCTCATTGAGTACCATCAACTGGCTTAGAAGCTTCATCCGTTTTGGATCTCTACTGCCTTTCTCTGTCCTTTTCTTTGTGTTTATGTACTCCAGTAGTCTGATTGCTATCCGACGACATTTCTGGGTAGTTAAATCTGTTTCCCAAATACTCAGATGCAAAAATATACAGACGCTTAATAGTGCGTTGGTTAAATCTAGTACAAAACCGACAGCCAGGCAACGTTGTGATCAGGGCCTAGGCAAGGAATACAGTATAAATGGAAATCCTGAGGTATTTGCTTCCCACAAGTAATACAATTAACTTTCTCTGACAGCTGTAAAAAGCAAGAAAAAAAAAGTTTCCCAACAGGGTACTTGGCTTTAGTGAAGACTTTTGTTCTGAAACTCGCTCGAATTTATCCGTAGTCGGCCGACCGGCACTTGCGAAAATGCTTCTGCTTCAGACACTGCACGGCAAGAAAGTCTAAAGAAAATGGTGTCAGCTGCATGTTTTATACCCCTGACGACCTGACATCATGGAAGAGAAGACCGCAACTGACACAGGATCCAAGACTTTGGAATTCAGGCCGACTGACAGCAACCTCCCAGATTACCCAAATGCAATGACTGCAACAGTGAAACACGAAGAACATCAGGGGGATAGCTAAAGACCTGTGTTGACGAAGGAGTAAGAAGTCCCTAAGCCTCCATTTGGAATCAGAGTAATCCTGCCTTTCCCAGCAGAAATGCTCCCAAGGGTGTGCAAGGTTTCACCTAAAGAAAAATCTGAGGGGAAGCATAGGGAATGGAATCCTCTGCATCGGAATCCTCATAGATAATGGCAAATCCTGGTAATAAGAAACAAATAGAATCCTGATCCGAATAAGAAGGAAAAATCAGATCTAGGTCTTAGAGGGAGGAAGGCTGGCTTCCCCAAATTAAAGCAATATGGTCTTCAGCCATTCTAAGCATTTTTTTTTAGGCATATGGGTCTGACCATGCGGTTTGGATGTTGGTTTTCTAGGCGTGGGTCTAGTTTTAGGCCTCTATGAAGATGGCGTCTGTTGAAAATGCAAGTCTGTAGGCCTGAATACACCCTCGGAAGCCAGTGCCTGCACAGCGGCTCCGGACCCATCCAAAGTAGAGACATCCGCAGGTTCCATAGTCAAAGCATCTCGCGGCATACTTGACTCCGAATGGGTCCCAGTAGAGGCCTGCAAATCTGAAGTAGCGGGTATCAGGGGCCGCAAAAGCACCTCACTGAGTGCAGGCCTGCAAATCTGAAGTGGCGGGTATCAGGGGCCGCAAAAGCACCTCACTGAGTACCGGCAGACTGGCGACTAGCTTAACGGTAGTGTAGTCAGAAGTTTCGGACCTATACGGTCTGTATATATATTTACGTTTTTTTCAGAATATCTGTAGTCGGATGGCTTACCCAAGCCGTTTCTGGATAGTTATACAGAGTACCAAAATAATTTCCTGCAAAACGAGACAGAAATAGTTTGGGGGTTGAGTATAGCACAAAGCCGGCAGTGAGGGACTTAGTGGTCTGGGCCCAAGCAAGGAATGCAGTATGAATGAAAATCTGAGGTATTTGCTTTCCACAGGTAATGCAATTAACTTTTACTGACATTGGTTAAGAGCAAGAAAAAAAATCCCCAACGGGGTACTTAGCCTTTTTGAAGACTTCGGTTCTGAAACTTGAAAAAAGAAGTTATGTACTTACCATAAGGTTCCATCTGAGTTGGTAACTTCATTTGTCAGCAACCTGTGGGTATCGGATCCGAACCGGCAGCTTTATTCATCTAAGATCCAAGCTCCAAGATCCTCCCTCTTACCCATAACCCCCTGCCATCCTCCTCAGTCCTCAGAGTTTGCTTAGCCTTATAGCCTACTACAATCAAGATCAACTAAACTTCCTAACCTGATGTTATCTAGTACAGAGAACTCAAGGTCCTAAAAGGATGAGCTACAGGTTAGGGGGACGGAGGGGGGGGGGGGTGGTTGCTGGCAAATTAAGTTACCTACTCAGATGCAATGTTATGGTAAGTACATAACTTCTTTATCTGAAGTAGTTAACTTCATTTGTTCAACCTGTGGGACAAAGTCCCCAGCTACCTAAACTTGTGAGGTCCTCATGGAAGAATATTCCGGAGCACTGCAGAGCCAAAGGACACCCTTCCTATGGAAATTAAATCCAGCTTGTAATGTGTAATAAAGGTATGGGATGAAGCCCAAGTGGCTGCAGAACAAATATCATCCAAGGACACCCTGGACCAAATGGCAGCAGAAGTTGAAAATAGAGTAGAATGGGCATTAACTCAGACAGGTTCTGGTCGGCCATAACTCTTATATTCAAGCATACATTGTGAAATCCATCTGGACAATGTAATGTAGCTTTTGACACAGGTTTACCCAAAAAGGGTTTCGCAAAGGATACAAGGAGTTGTTCAGATTTTCTATGACCAGCAGTCCTGTGTAAATAGAACCTCAATTGTCTGTGCACATCTAAAGAGTGTAATTTGTATTCACCTTTGTTTTGATAATTTGGGAAAAACACTGGCAAATTGATAGATTGATTAATGTTGGACTCTGTGGCGACTTTAGGTAAGGAGGCGGGATTGGTCCTGAGGGAAACTTATCTTTATGGAAGACCAGATATGGAGGTTTGGCGCAAAGGGCTTGAAGCTCTGAAACCCTTCTGGCCGAAGTAATGGCAATAAGAAAGGCCGTCTTCCAAGATAAGTATTTAAGATCCACTGAAGCTGCAGGTTTAAAGGGGGGCCAGTAAGAGCTTGAAGTACAGTTTTGTACCTACCATAAATGTAAATGTTAGAGTGTTCACCCTGCTACAGTCATCACACTTGGGTTATCCTGCCGTCAGGCGGTCCCCGCAGTTGGCCTGAGTTCCAAAGTCTTGGTGCGGCGTCGGTTGTGGTCGCTTCTTCCCTGACGTCAGTGCGCCAGGAGTATAAGAAGAGGCATCAGACGCCATTTTCTTCAGTTTTTCTTGCCCCAGATGTCAGGTGCTCCCAATAGGTAGGAAAAAAATATATATATATTGCTATATAAAATAGTACATATAAAAATAAAATACCTTCAGGCAACAAGCAAATACACCACAGAGATTGTATAGGATAGAGTGGTATAGTTAAGTCCAGCTAGTTCTGAGGGGATGGAGAGAGGGTAACCTGGACTGCAGCAGGGTGAACACTCAAACATCTACATTTATGGTAGGTACAAAACTGTACTATGTTCATAGTGTTACCCTGCTGCAGTCATCACACTTGGGTAGAATCCCAAAGCTAAGGATGGGTGGTGGAGTTAAACAGGGTTAGAAGAAGCTAGTAGGCCCTGCAAAACTGCAGTGACAAAACCAGCTGTAGTCTTAGAATATAGTGGCAAGTGATAGTTTGGTGAAGGTGTGCAATGAACTCCAATATCCTTGGTTGGCACTCCCCTGAGAAAGGCTGCTGATGTAGCTGTAGCCCTGGTGGAGTGAGACCTAATGTTAGCAGGTACCGGTTTCCCGTGATGCGTGTAGCAGAAACGTATGCAATGTCCTGTCCATTTTGAAATGGTCTGTTTTGAGATAGCTTTTCCTTGTGATCCTGCAGCATAGGCTACAAAGAGCTGGTCAGATTTTCTGAAAACCTTAGTTTTATCCAAGTAGTAAAGTAATTGCCTGTGAATGTCCAAAGAGTGCAAGAGTCTTTCTCCTTTGTTCTGGGGATTTGGGAAAAAGGTGGGCAAATGAATGGTTTGGTTTAGGGCCACACTGGATACCACCTTTGGCATAAAGGAAGGATTGGTTCGTAGAGAGAGACTCTGTCTTGATGAAAAATGAGGAAAGGCTCCACTGCCGTTAGTGCCTGTAGCTCTGAGACTCTTCTAGCTGAAGTTATTGCTAGTAGCAGGGCAGTTTTCCATGAAAATTATTTTAAATCCGCTGAAAAAGCTGGTTCAAAGGGCGGCAGTGTAAGCTTTTCCAGAACAAAGTTGAGATCCCAAGTAGATGTTGGTGCTCTCTTGGGCAGTCTTAAGTTCTTAGCCCCTCTGAGGTACTGTCTTAGGAGTGGATGTGAAAATAAAGGAGGATCCGTGTTGTAATGAGCTGAAATTGCTGAGGCGTGGATCTTAATAGATGAAAAGGAAAGTCCTTTGTGTAACATCTCAGTTAAGTATTGTAGAATCTGAGGAATGTTTGGATAAAGGGGATTTGGGCCTTTAGCCTGGTTCCAGGCACAAAATCTTTTCCATTTGTCTGAATAGGTTTTCCTGGTGCTGGGCCTCCTGGCCTCCAGAATGACATCCATAACAGCTTTGGACAGAGGTGTTGGCTGGTTGTTTAGGTAATTTGCCATGCAGCCAGGTTTAAAGTCTTGAGCTGACTGTGTAGAATCCGATTGTCTCGCTGGGTGAGCAGGTGAGGAATATGTGGTAAAATCCATGGTGGGACACGGGCCATGTTCCTTAGAATTGGACACCAGTGCTGGTGTGGCCAGTCATGTGCAATGAGTATTCATTTGTGGCCTCTAATCTGACTTTCAGCAGTACCTTTGCTAGAAGAGGCAGTGGAGGAAAAGCATACACTGTTAATGTTTTCCAACTGAATGAGGGGGTCCACTTTCCAAGCTTGTGGATGGAATGTCCTTGTGCAAAATTTTTGAAGTTGGTAGCCTTGGGGGTTGGCAAACAGATCTATCTGGGCGTCCCCATTTTTGAGTTATCATTGGAAATACTTGTGGATCTAGTTTCCACTCGCGGGAATCCATGATGTTTCTGCTTAGGTCTGCCAATGTGTTTTTCTTTCCTGGCAGGAATTGTGCTTGTAACTGAACCTGGTAAGGCAGTGCTGTGTTCCACAAGGTCATTGCTTGCCTGCATAGAGGGTAGGAATGTGTGCCTCCTTGCTTGTTTATGTACCACATTACTGTGGTATTGTCCATCTATTATTAGTTGTCCTGGGTGTAAGAGGTCCTTGAAAGCTGTTAGAGCATTCTGTACTGCTAGCATTTCTTATTGAATGATATGCAGATGCCTTTGATTTGTAGTCCATTTGCCCTGAATGCACTGTCCTGCCATGTGTGCCCCCCCCAGGCATAGTCCGATGCATCTGTTGTCAGTTTGCCTGGCTGTGGTAAGATGAAAGGCTCACCCTTGTTGAGGTGACATGCCTGTGCCCACCAGAGAAACTCCTGTTGAAGGTAGGGAATGAGTGATATCATTGTTTCCAAGCTGTGGCTGTGCCGAGTCCATATGCTTTTCAGGTACCATTGTAATTTCCTCATATGCAGTTTTGCAAATGGTATTAGTAGTATGCAAGATGCCATGAATCCCAAGGCCTGCAGAATTTTTCTTGCATGGAGTTGTCTTTGTTGCCATTATTTTGAAGTACTGAGTCAGCTGTTGCTTGCCTGGCATGAGATAAGCCATTTGGGCCGTTTTATTCAAACTGGCACCCAGGAATATGTTTTGTGAGGACACTAGTTTTGATTTCTTTTCGTTTACCGTGTACCCTAGGCAACTTCTACAAAAGTCAGATGTTGTAAGAGAATGTCCTTGCTTTCTGCATGGATGAGGCAGTCATCCAGGTATGGGTATATTTGAATTCCTTTGTCTGCAGTATGCAATCACTGGTGCCAGGCATTTTGTGAAGACCCTGGGTGCAGTAGATAAGCCAAAGGGCAGTGCAGAGAATTGGTAATGGGTTGAACCTGCAATGAAACTGAGGTATCTTCTGCAATTTCGTCTGATAGGGACATGCAGGTATGCCTCCTTGAGGTCCAACGTTACTAGCCAAGCTTTCAAGCCCAACATGAGAAGAAGCTGTAGTGTTAGCATCTTGAATTTGGGTACTTGCAAGAAGGTGTTTAGAATTGAAAGGTCCAGAATGGGTCTCAAAGCATTGTCCTTTCTGGGGACTAGAAAGAGCCTCGAGTAAAATCCTTGGCCTTGCTCCTGTGTAGGTACCAGTTGAATGGCTCTCATGTCCATGAGAGCTGTAATTTGTTTTTGTGCCTCTGCCCATTGATTTTGTGGCAAGTTTGACATTCCTTTTATCCTTGGCAAGGTGTGGAAATGGAATCTGTATCCTTGTGACAATGTCTAGGACCCATTTGTCCTTTGTGACGATGTGCCAGTTGTCTATAAAAAATGCTAATTTTCCTCCCAAGGGAGCTGCCAAGAGATTTTTGCTTGGCAGTTTGAAGTTTAAGTCATTGTGTTTGTCTTCTAGTAGTTTGGGACCCGTCTTCTCCTCCCTTTTGTGCTGCAGTGCCCCATTGGCGAGGTTTGTAAGGGATTTGTGCTTGTCCTCTGCCCCTTGGGCATCTGTATTTACCCCTCTGTGGTCTGTCAGAAGCTGGAAAGGACCAATTTTTTTTGCTGGCCAATTTCTGCTAAAGCGTGGGGGTTGTACTTGTAAGAAATCTTTGACAGTCTGCATAGATTTTTCCTTATCCTCCATTTTCTTTAAAACCTCTTCTGCTTTAACCCAAAATAAGACATCCTGCTGTAAGGGTGCATCTAGTAATTTTGCTTTAACATGATCAGGCAGAGTTTGCTCCTTTAACCAAGCATGCCTACGTATAACAGACCCAGTAACAGCTACTCTACAGGAAACTTCCAAGGAATCAAATCCACATTGTAAAGTTATGTTTGCCCACCTGTTCAGCTGCATGCAACAGATCCTGCATTTCTTTGAATTCGGACTGCTGAGGGTACGTGCTCATCTTTTGTTTTATTTGAGACATTAGGAATTGCTGGTATTTCAGCATGTGAAATTGACAATTTAGTGCTCTCATAGCTAGAGTAGCTGAGGTGTAAACCTTCTTCCCCCACCTGTCTAGTGCTCTGGAGTCCCTTTCAGAGGGTACAGGATTTTTATCCATAGAAGCCTTAGCCCCTTTGGGACCCTGGGAGATTGTCTCTGGGCCAGCAACAAGGCTTTTGTAAAGGAATTTGTGAGTCAGGCACTCTATCATCTATCTGGTTTGGCTGGAGCAGGAGGCAGAGAATCTCGATTTAGACTAGATTCTAAGTAAACATCATCCACAATGTCTAAAACTGGAGGGATAGCAAGTGGTCTATGCTAGGGGAGTAAAAGAAACGCTCGGAGCCTTTTCTTTGAGTCAGAGTAGTCCTGACCTTCCCAGTGGAAATGCTCCCTCATGGTATGTAAGGTTTCCCCAAAGGAATAGTCTTCAGGGGGAGAAGCTGAGGGAATGGAATCTTCAGCTTCAGAATCTTCATAAGGGGGAAAGGAGTAATCCTGTTCCTCAGAGGAGCCTGAGGAAATAGACACTTGATCAGAGGAGGCATAATCCTCCTCTTGTCTAGGCCTTTTGTCTGGGGGGGGGGTTGGGAACCCCTGATTAAAGAAATCAAATCTTCAGCCATTTTAAGCATCTGTTTCTTAGGCATGAGGCCTTGAACTGGAGACTGATGTGCAGTCTTTTTTGGTATTACAGGAGTCTTAAGCTTAGTATAAGATTTTATGGTGAGAGTATTCTGTCTGAAGACACCTTCTTTAACTGAAGGTGTTTCCGCAGCACCGGCTTCTCCTTCTGCAATGTTGTCGGTTGGGCCTAAAGAAAATGGCTGCGTCGGCCTAGAACTCTCTGCTTGAGAATCCAAAGAGGTCTGGGGTTCCAATTCTGCGGTCGTCAGGGGCTGCGTAGGCGCCTCACTGAAAACCGGAGAACCGGCAACCAGCCCAGCCGAGACCTCGGAGTCTGGCTTGGATCTAGGCTGCCTGAGTTTTTTATGCATGCCGGTAGTCGGTTGCTCCGACGGCATAGTGTAATTAAATTTCCTATCGAAGTAGTGTCGTGCGAAATCAAAGCGTCGCTTCATAGTTCGTTTATTGAACCTAGCACAAAACCGACAGCCAGTGACGTCGTGGTCTGGGCCTAGGCAAGGTATACAATAAGAATGAAAGTCCTTATGAGGTATTTGCTTCCCACAAGAAATGCAATTAACCTTTTATGACATCGGACTGAGGCAAGAAAAGGTTCCCCAATGGGGTACTTAGCTTTGAAGACTTCGGACTGAAATTCGATTCGAAAATCTCAGGTGTCGGCCAACCGGCACTTGCGAACTCCTTCTGCTTTGGGCACCGCGCGGCAAGAAAGACTGAAGAAAATGGCGTTGGATGCCTCATATACCCGTGGCGCACTGACGTCAGGGAAGAAGCGACAGCAACCGACGCCGGACCAAGACTTTGGAATTCAGGCCGACTGCGGGACTGCCTGACGACAGGATAACCCAAGTGTGATGACTGCAGCATGCACGATGAACATCAGGCTCTATGGTGCCCTGTAGTAGGAGTCCCAGTAGAGTTGATGGGAAAAGAGGAGGTTGATCTTTTGGTGGTAGGGGGATTCCCATGAAAGCAGGCACTTTGTGCCAAACCATGAATTACCCCCTTTTATACTTAACATCCGAGAGTCCTAAGTGAGGAGTTCCCATTAGATTGCTGCAAGAGTCACAAGAGTCACGAAGGATGAGCCCGTTCGGTCAGGAAAGAGCTGCTTGGTTATATGAGACACAGAAGCGTAAAAGGGAAGTCTTTAGTCCTCTTCAAGTCTAGATTGAAGACCTCTGGATTGCTTGTGTACAAAAGTTTGTTTCGCAAGGTAATTCCTGTGAAACAATCACAGGGGATATCAAGAAGTGTTTGAAATCCTTAAGGTCCTTGCTTTTTTCCTGCAGAGACTAGAAGAGCTCCGTGGAAGTTTTCCCAAACAGGGCAGTAAAATCCAGGAGGGCATCCATCAGCTTAGGCTTGATGTCTTCAGGTGGAGACTGAAGCCTTAGCCAGGCAAACCCATGGGCAGAAGAGGAAGCAGCAGCCCTAGTGGAAGCTTCTACTGCATCACTGGTGCACTGGACAGAATGTCTAGCTAACAGAGGAAGTGGCAAGGAGAGAAGATAACAGGGTCTTATTTGTAGAGTCAGGCATATCAGATACCAATTTAGAAACTTGGGAAAGGAGTTCCAAGTTGAACTTAAGTCATTCTTGTCTGATGATTTAAAGCTCTGAAGGCCAGGATAGCAGAATTATAGATTCTTTCCCAGTCTCAAACTGTCTGCAATCTTTGATAGCAGAGAAAGAGGCAACTACCTGGAGGCCTAATCAGAGGCAAAAGAAATAACTGAAGGATCTGCACCAGGTGCCTTAAAAAGGAACTGGCAGTCCTTGGGTACTCACGTTTTTTTTTTTAAAAGCTGGTGGCTGTAAGTTTGTGTGGGTGGAAACGGAAACAAAAGCATCTAGAAATGCAAGGATTACTGGAGGAACAGATGATGGGCTGGGGTTCTGGACTTTGAGGTCATAACAGCACTTCTGGACCTCTGACATCCCTGTGGAGTCCCACTTGAAATAGTACCACATTTCGGAGAGGGGCCTGACAGAGGACCAAGGGCCATAAAGGCCTTGAAAAAAGTACAATCATTCCTGCTGTGTATCAGGAGGAGGAGAAGCAGGTTTGTTGTTTTGTTTCTTCTTTGCAGGTGCATCTATGCGGTGCAAAAAAAGGATATAGATTACACAATGTTTGTGTGGATCTAGGACTAATACTAAAACACGTTTCAACGATTCTGAAGCTGCCGAGCGCAGATTAGCTTAAGTGCTTTTTCACAGAAAAAGCAGCATCGCGAAACTGAAGTAAAAAACCACCACCTAACAAAAAAAAAAAACATGTTTATGCAGGGGGCAAGCCCCCCCTGCACCCCCCACAGCTCTCACTACACTGGGAGGAAGGGAATATTCCCTTATCCCCTTCTTTGCCACAATCTCAGCAACAGACAATTCGCAGTGATTTGTATAGTACCATTTCACGAAGTGCTTTTTTCGATGAAAAAGCATGTCCGTGAAACTGTGCACAGTCATTTGATATGTTGAAACTTGTCGTTGAGCATTAGTACACTCACACCCTATATATTATATACACGCGTCTACGACTAATGCTAGACACTAAGATATCGAAACGACTGTGCACAGTTTCACGAAAGTGCATTTTTACAAAAAAAAAGCACTTCTGTTAAACTGAACTAAAAACACACGAGGAAAGGTCTGTTGCTGAGATGGTGGGCAAAGAGGGGATAAAAAGAAGTTATGTACTCACCATGACGTTCCATCTGAGTAGGTAACTTCATTTGTCAGCAACCTGTGGGTATCGGATCCGACCCGGATCCAAGCCGGCAGCTTTCAAAGCTAAAGATCCGAGCTCCAAGCTCCTCCCCCTAACCCATAATACCCTACTTCCTTCCAATCCTCAGATCGTGTTTGCCCATCTACATAACCTCACCATGACAAATCAACCTGAAGAATCCTAACCTAAGGATTAAACAAATGACCTGAGAAACCATCCTAGGATTCAAGTAATCAAAAAAACAGGTTAGGGGGAAGAGGGAGGGTCGGTTGCTGACAAATGAAGTTACCTACTCAGATGGAACGTTATGGTGAGTACATAACTTCTTTATCTGAAGTAGGTAACTTCATTTGATCAACCTGTGGGACAGAGTCTCAAGCTACCAAAAACTTCTGAGGTCCTCAGGGAAGGATATTCCGGAGCATTGCAGAGCCAAAGGCTGCCCTACCTCTAGACATTAAATCAATTTATAGTGAAAGATAAAGGTATGAGAGGATGCCCAAGTAGCCGCAGAGCAAATGTCAAAGGGGACTCTCGACCAGAATGCAGCAGATGTAGCCATACAGTGGGTAGAATGAGCATGAACGCCTGTAGGCTCCAGCAGGCCAGATAGCTTGTATGTGAGCAAAATGCAATTCGAAATCCATCCGGCCAGAGTTACCTTCGACAGGCTTACCAAAGAAGGGTTTTGCAAAGGAGACAGAGCTGATCAGATTTGCGGAATGCAGTTCTGTGTAAATAAAAACGTAAATGTCTATTAACATCTTACAAATGAAGTTTGTACTCCCTTTGTTTTGGTAATTAGGGGAAAAAAACTGGAAGATTAATGGACTGATTGATGTTCGCCTCTGAGGCCACTTTAGGTAGAAAGGACGGGTTAAGTCCCGAGAGGGACTCTGTCCTTATGGAAAACAAGATACGGGGCTTTAATACAGAGGGCCTGAAGTTCCGACACCCTTCTAGCAGAGGTAATCACTACCAAAAAGGCAGTTTTCCAGAACAAGATTTTCAAATAGACAGCTGCTGCACATTCAAAAGTAGGTCCAGTCAGAGCCTGAAGGACCAAAATTAGATCCCATGGAGGGACGGGGTTCCTAGTAGAAGGTCTCAAGAGGAAAGTACCTTTCAGAAAGGTCTTGCAAATTTGGTGGACACGAGGGGATTGAGATTGTCCCCAATATGGAAATGGGAGATGGCAGCCATTTGAACCTTTAAAGTAGAAGAACTGGCTCCTTGCTGAAAAATATGAGATAGGAAATAGAGCACTGCTGGGATGGGAGCAATGAAAGGGTCCAATTTCCTATGAGACGCCCAAATAGAAAAACGCTTCCATTTACTATTTTAAACCTTCCTGGTAGAAGGCTTATGCGCCGCTACCAGGATAGATCTGACTGCAGACAGGATACCGGGAGTCCTAGCAACTAATAGAACTGGATCAACCAAGCTGAGAGCTTGCTAACGACCAGATTCGGGGGTATCAATCCCGAAGGATGAGATCAGATCCGGGATGGGATCCAAGATCCAGAGAGGAACTACAAGATGAGACCGTAGGCACTGGAACCAGGCTTGACGAGGCCAGAATGGAGCTAGAAGGATAATCTTGTTCCCCAACAGACTAGCTTTCTGTAAGAATTTTATCAACGGAAGAGAAGGAAAAGCATAAAGAAGACCAAGTGGCCAAGCATGAACTAGAGCGTCTCTGGGACCCCCCTCCCCCGAGGGGGAATTAGAGTGAAAAACTCGCTGCATCACATTGGAAGGTGACAAAGAGAAAGCAGCAAGGCTGACCCCACTTGCGGAATAACTGTTTCGCTAATAAGGGATTCAGAGACCACTCGTAAGGTGAGAGGATAGTTAGACTCAGTTTGTCCGCTAGGATGTTGGACCGACCCGGAATGTGCATTTCTAACAGAAAATGGTTGGTGGATATCGCCCAGTCCCAAACTCTCATGGCCTCTCAGCAAAGAGGGCGAGACCTGGTCCCCCCAGTTTGTTGATGTACCAGACCACTGACATGTCGTCTGACTGAATCGCAATAGTCCCTGGAGGGAGAAAAGCATGAAGGGCTTACAACGCTAGAAGCACCACCCTCATCTCCAGAACACTGATATGCAGGACGGTCTCTGTCAGAGTCCATGTACCTTGGACAGTTCTGCCCGCGTAATGCCCCCCCCCCCACCCGAGGCGAGAAGAGTCAGTGGTCACCATGGCTTGGGGTTGTGGCATAAACTGTCGACCTTCCTGAAGCTCTCGAGATTGGAGCCACCACATAAGGGAATTTCTGCAAGCCCTGCTGAGAGGAATCAGTAAGACCAACGGGTGACGGATGGACCACTGAACCTACAAAGTCCACTGGAGAATCCTCATGTCTAAGCGAGCTAAGCGCGCGAGATTGATTGCTGCTGCCATGGACCCTAAAGCCCTCAGGACGAACTCCGCTGACTGAGACGATGACTGAAAAAGGGCTAAAGCGTGCAAGGTCAAACTGCGAAGTCTGTCTGTCTGTCAAGAAGGACTTGGTCTGAAGCGTGTCTATTTTGGCCCCTATAAATTCCAAGACTTGAATTGGCTGAAGGGATGAATTCAAGTTTATGGTGATCCCCAATCAGGACGCTAGAAGTAGGAAGCAATCCCTGGCTAATCAGAGTAGATGCTTGGTGGGGGCGGTAAGGAGACAGTCGTCTAGGTAAGGGAAAACCCGTCTCAGGTGGGCCGCTACAACTGCCATGACCTTGGTGAACACCCTGGGGGCTGTGGTGAGACCGAAGGTTAGGACCCTGAACTGGTAATGACTGGCCTCTAGCCGAAAGCGGAGGAACCTCCTGGATCGCCTGTCCATGAGAACGTGATAGTACGCATTCTTGAGGTTTATGGAGCACATCCAGTCCTTCTCCTGCAGCAGGGGCAGAATGGATTGAAGCGTGACCATACGGAATTTCTCCTTGGCAATGAAGAGGTTCATTGTTGAAAGGTAGAGAATCGGCCTTTAAGTCCCCCGCCTTTTTTGGCACCAAAAAGAACCAGGAGTAATTGCCTAATCCGGATTGGCCTGGGGGGACATGCAGGACGGCTCTTTTTTCTAGCAACGTTTTTACCTCTAAAGCTGCAGCCTCCCTCTGACTGGGTGGAACATCGGGGAGGCGCCTCAACTAAGAAAGCAGGTTTATGAAAGGGATTGAGTAACCTCTGGATATTATTCGTAGCACCCAGTGGTCTGTTGTGATGGACTCTCACTGGGCCAAGTGCTTCAAAAAACACCCCCCGACTGCCTCCACAAAGTAGCAGTCTGGCAACTGCTCAGGGCTGCTTGGTTGGGTCAGAAAAAGGTTCCCGCAACCCAAAATTTTTTGCGCCCCCCCCCACCCCCACCCTCTGCCTCTGGGCCGGCATCCACCCTGTCCCCCTCTGCCTCTGAAGGACGAAGGGTCCAGAGCGTAATGGGACTGCTGAGACTTCCGGAACCACATCTTCTGTCCTCTCTGGTTCCTGGAAAAGGACCTTTGAGGAGCCAAGAAGTGGACTCAGACGGGAGCCAAGAAGTGGACTCAGAAGGCAGACCGCATCTTCCAGTCTTTCTCGCTCTGAACCAATGTGTCGCGGACGGTCTTTCCAAATAGGGTAGAGCCGTCAAAGGGTGCGTTTGCAAAGGAAGCCTTGAACGGTTCTGCAAAACCACAAAACCGGAGCCAGGCGTGACACCTCAAGGCGATGCCGGACCCGCTAGCTCTAGAGGCTCCCTCCATGGCATGGGAAAGTAGCCGCATAGATGTGTTTGAAACAGATTTCAGAGTGGCCATGCAAGCCGAGAAAGTCCATTTATCCTCAGCTGACATGGACTCGGGGGAGACTCAACGTATTCTTTCACCAGATCCCAATGAAGCCTAATTACATGGGTCAAATAATTCAGCGACCTTAGAAAAGGTAGCTGAAGCAAACATCCGCTTCCAGATATGATCCATCATCCGAAACTACTTACCAGGGGGATGGATCGAGGAACTATCCTGGACAAGTTCCTTCTTGGTGGCTGCCGCCACCACCATGGTATCTATCGGGGAACCCTTACTCCAAGCTGTCCTATCCACAGGGTGACTAAGAATCCTATCTGGCCTCCTGGGGATTGGCTCTACAGTATCCGGTTCCTTCCATGCCCTGGTAGTGATGTGGTCAACCAGGGGGTCGGCCGGAGGGGACACCCAAGAGGTAGACTGGTCTGTGTCCAACAGCTCCAGGAACAAAGACTCGTCCAATGAAGGTTTTTGGGCTGAACATCCCTCCTTTAGGTGAAGCATTTTCATAATGCCTCCAAAGGAGACGACATCTGGGGTGACCTGGTGTCTTCCAAGTGCCTCCTCTTACACTTACGTTTGTGAGGGGCCTCCTCGGTGGGACTGTCAGAAGGCGGCTCACCAACAGGGTCGGTTTCCACCAGTGGAAATGGCTGGAAAGTCCATGCAGGCTGTCCCTGGGACTGGATGATGGAAAACAAGCCCAGCTGCAAGGGAGTGGGGCAGAATCCGAAGAAAGAGCAGGGGGTCTCGAACCTCTCGAGAGGACCCTCTCCACCATGTCAAAAACCAAGTGTTAACCGATCTCTCTCAGCTCTGTGGTTAACACCCTCTGATCCGGCGCAGGGATCGGCGGAGCCAAAGCTCTCAGACCAGAGAGGGAAGTGTGCTCACACCGAAACTGAGCCCAAGACAAACTGGACCCCTCTGATAAGACACATGGCTCTCGGCCCCGAGAGCTTGGATCCGAAAGGGGATCAGACAGACGAGGGTATGGCCGCCATAAAGGTGGCAATAACCATTGGCGCCGACTCCCTGACTCAGACTCCTCAGATCTGAAACCAGATAGTGGATCGGAGAAGGAACTATTGGGGCAAAAAGTGTGGCTGAACCCCCCCCCCCCAGAGAGCGGTTGGGGGGGGGGGCAGCACACCCATCTGCAGATGGGTTTGGAGGAAACTACGCATCATCCGGTCCATATCAGCATCTGAGACGCTACGGGTTGAACTAAAGGAGGCAGAGATGATCTTGAAGATGGTCGGGCCTCCTCCTCCAGCTCCGGGGAAAAACGTGGAGAACGGAGCAGAGGGGAGGAACGTCCAGAGACCTTCTGGGGTGAGGAGAGAAGTTTAGCAGGAGAGGCCGAGGAGGCCGTGTCGGCCTGTCGCTTGTGGCTTCTATGCCTCTTTCTCCCTCCCTCCTCTCTCGTCTTTTTTTGAGTCCCTCTCTCCCTGGGAAGAAGTGGGAGGTTGAGTCCCAGCTAGGGGAGAGGGGACAGCAAGACGGGCAGCCACCGCGGTAGAGGAGGAGGAAGCAGACTCCGCAGGTTGGAAAACCGCCAGAATCAGCTTATTCCTCCTATCCCTCAGGGCCCGGGGGTTAAAGGCTGCGCAAATTTGGCAGCCCGAAGATAAATGTTGTAACCCCAGGCAGATGACGCACAGAGTGTGGCCATCCGCTGGGGAAAGCTTATGGCCACACTCAATGCACTTAAAGATGACCTTTGGGGTCTCACCCATGATTTCTAAACTAAAATACACATGCGCCCACACAAACACTAAGGGAAAGGGTTCACTAAATTTTAAACTAGGGAATCGTACGATCCACACAAAAATTAGAAATTTTTTTTTTTACTTACAATCACCTAAATGCTAGGAACTCGAGAAACTTGTGCCTGACAAAGCTGCAGCAAACAAGATCTGAGGATTGGAAGGAGGTAGCAGGGCATTATGGGTAAGGGGAGGACCTATCAAATTAAGCTGATCACTTCAGATGAGAATATTCCCTTTCCCCCCACTGTAGTCAGATCGAGTGAGATCTGTGGGGGGGGGGTACAGGGCAGCTTGCTCCCCTGCATAAACAGGATTACTTTTTTTTTTTTTTTTTTAATGTAAAAGGGTGTTTTTACTTCAGTTTCGCGAAAGTGAAGTTTTTGGTGAAAAAGCAGTTTCATGAATCTGTGCTCGGCAGTTTCAGATCCGTTGAAACATGTTTAATATTAGTCCTAGATCCACACACACATTATGTATAATCTATGTAACAAATAAAGGCACATAGGCCATGTGATATTCTTCCAGGAGTTTTAAGAATGGGGATGGTAGGAGGGGAGTTGAAGTAAATGGACAACACAGATGAACATTATGGTAAATACACATTTTTATCTGGATGCTTTAAATTTTTTCATTCATTGCTTAACTGATGGTACAAAAGTCCCCAAGCTACCGAAATCCCAGAGTGGACTCAAAGGAGGATATTCATGACAACCGCAGAACCAAAATATGTTCTTCCTCTGGAAACCAGCTCCAATTTGTAATGAGTAATAAATGTATGGGGAGTAGGACAAGCAGTCACTGCACAATCCATGTACATTCGAGACTGAAATACTGAGGACGTTGCCATGGATCTACTGGAATAAGCACCAATGTTTTTTTGGTAAAGTGACACCTGATTTGTTACAGAAAAAAAAATTCCAACTTATCCATTTATAAATAGTAACTTTGGTAACTGGCTTACCCAATGTGGGTTCTGTAAAGGAAACAAGTTAATTAAGACATCAGGAAATCGAATGGTCCTATTCAAATAAAAACTGAACTGCCTGTGGAGAGAAGTGTAGCGCATATCCACATTTGTTGGAAAATTTGGGAAAAACTGAAGCAAACTACCAAGTTGACCAAAACTGGATTCTGACACCATGCTTGGAAGAAATGACTGACTGCTACATAAAGATACTCTGTCCTTGTGAAAAATCAAGTATGGGGGTTCTGGGGATAATGCTTGGATCTCAGAAATTCTTCTGACCAAAGTAATGGCAACCTAGAAAATTGTCTTCCGTGCAAAGAATTTATGAAATAAGTACCTGGGGACTCAAAGCGGGTTGAATAAGGCACTGCAGCACTAAAGTAGGGTCCCAAGGAGGAACAATCTCTTTAAAGGGAGGCCTTAAGAGCATTATACTGCTTAAAATGTTTTACTTAACAGAAGCTACATGTGAACCATTTATCCCAACATGAAAATTTGATGGCTCTGCTAACTGGACTAACTTTGGAAGAACTTGATCCTTCAAACAGCGGTGGTAAAAATCCAATAAGTTATGTATGGAAGCTGTAAAATGTTCAATGTTATGTTTGTGAACCCGAAAAACATCTTTTCCATTTGCTGGAGTATAGTTTCCTGGTGGAAGGTTTATGGGAAGACATTCCTTGTCTAAATATCAATGGAATTGGAGAAGCCAGTCAAGCCTGAGGTTTATCAAATCTGGTTATATCAAGTCTAGTGGGTGAGAGAAGGCCCACAGTTGGATACAGAAACCAAGGTAGTTGAAGCAGGTTAGGCCGAAGAAAGGGAAACCAAATCTGTAGAGGTCAATATGGACCAAGAAGGATGACTGCTCTTCAACCTGGAAGCTTTCTGATGCTATTTGATCACACACACATACAGGAGACAGGGGAGCCAATTGTGAAGCGGAGCATCCAGTGGAGATCCCCTCTGGGGGATTAGGTTAAAGTACCTGCTGCACTTGTTCAGGGGGGAAGTAAATACAGCACAGAAAGGCTGGCTCCACTGAGGGAAGATACTCTACAATTTTTTTGAAACTCCATTCGTGGGGCAGAAGAAAGCATCTGCTCAATTTGTCCATCACATTGGATTTCCCTGGAATGTGCGTTTCTAAGAAAGCGGTTGGAAGAGATCGGCCACACTCACACTCGCAGCTTCTCAACACAATGGGTAGGATTTGATTCCTCTGTTTATGTACCAGAAGACTGACATGTTGTCCAACTATACTGCAATTGCCCCCAAAGGGGGAGCACCAAAATGCCTGCAACGCTAACGGCACTCATCTCTAGGGCATTTATATGGAATTTGGCTCGAGAGGCAAGGTGCCTTGGACAGTCTTCGCTACATAATGACACCCCCCCCCCCAAGCTGGGAAGCATTCGTGGCCACTATGGCCTTGGGCTGAGGGGGAATGGATGACCTTGTAAAACCGGTCCTGAACAAAGCCACCATTTTTGATCACTTGTAAATGTGGCAGACTCTTACCTTGTAAGACACAGATAAAGAATCTATTGAGCAACTAACATCCATTGCAGAATTCTCATAAAACCTGCCATACCAATGTTAGCTGCTGCCCTTGATACCAGACCTGAAGGACCAGTCGGGACAAAATTGAGGTGCTGCAGGTTATTTTTCTGGTTTTTATAGTCTGAACCCTCAGTAATGGAAGGGAAGCAATGGCTCTCTTTGTATTGAGAAAGTACAGTTGTGTACACTTACCATAAATATAGATGTTAAGAGTGTATTCACTGCTGCAGCCATCACATTTGGGTTATCTACTTGCATTAACCATCAGTCAGCCTGATTAACAGTCTTGGGTCCTGCATTGGTTGCTGTCTCATCTTCCATGAAGTCAGGGGTATAAAGCATGCAGCCGATGCCATTACATCGTTTTTTCTTGCCCCAGATGTCAGGTGCCCCGATAATGGAAAGCAATTTTATATACAAGGTTACACCTCCCCAAAAAAAAAAAAGCATACATCAAAAAGATACAAACATAGTAAGCAAGAATAAGGGTATAGCAAATAGAAGTCAGGGGGCTGGAGGGAGGGTAGCTATTACTGCAGTGAATACACTAACATCTATATTTATGATAAGTGTACACAAAGTACAGTTGTGTACCTACCATAAATGTAGATGTTAGAGTGTATTCACTGTTGCAGTCATTACACTTGGGTTATCCTGCTGGCAGGCTACCCGCAGTCGGCCCGCGTTCCAAAGTCCAGGTCCGGCGTTGGCTGCTGTCGCCTCTTCCCTGACATCAGTGTGCCAGGGGTATAAAAGATGCAACAGACGCCATTTTCTTCAGTTTTTCTTGCCCCAGATGTCAGGTGCCCCCAATAGGAAAGGCTAGAAAAGATGGTCAAAAAGCATGCATGTACCAAAATAACATTTCCTTCATCTACAAGCAAATATATCACATAGGTTGTAGAGAGTTGAGAAGTACAAAAAAGGACCCAGCAATGAGAAAGGGGGATGGTGGGTGGGTAACCTGGACTGCAACAGTGAATGCACTCGAAAATCTACATTTATGGTAAGTACACAACTGTACTATGTTCATAGTGTTTCACTGTTGCAGTCATTACACTTGGGTTGAATCCCAAAGATGAGGTTGGGTGGCTGGGCCTAAATAAGATTAGGAAAGGCTACCAGGCCCTGCAGAACTGCAGTGGCAAAGCCTGCTCTGGATTTAGAGTAGAGAGGTAAGTGGTAGTGCTTAGTGAAAGTGCACTGAACTCCAGGTTGCAGCTTCTAAAATGTCTTTGGTTTGTACTCCTCTGAGAAAGGCTGTTGAAGTGGCTGCTGCTCTGGTAGAATGTGGCCTTATGCCCTTAGGCACTGATTTGCCAGGTTGTGCATAGCAAAAACAAATGGTGTCCTATCCATTTTTAAATTGTCTGCTTTGAGATGGGCTTTCCTTGTGATCCTGCAGCATAAGCTACAAACAGTTGCTCAGTTTTTCTGAAAGCTTTTGTTTTGTCCAAGTAGAATCGTAGCTGTCTGTATATATCCAAAGTGTGCAGAAGTCTCTCCCCTTTATTCTGGGGATTTGGATAGAAAGTTGGCAAATGAATGGATTGGTTAAGAGCCACACTGGAAACCACATTTGGCATAAATGTTGGGTTTGTCCTTAGAGAGACCCTGTCCTGATGAAAAATGATGAAAGGTTCCACTGCCATTAATGCCTGTAACTCTGAGACTCTTCTTGCTGAAGTTATTGCTAGGAGCCAAACAGTTTTCCATGATATGAATTTTATATCAGCTGTGTTGGCTGGCTGAAAAGGAGGCAGTGTGAGCTTTCCTAATACAAAATTGAGGTCCCAAGTAGGTATTGGTGCTCTCCTTGGGGGTCTTATGTTTCTTGCCCCTCTGAGGTACTGCCTTAGCAGTGGATGTGAAAAAATAGGAGGTTGCGTATTGTAATGAGCTGAAATGGCAGAGGCATGGATTTTAATAGATGAAAAGGACAGGTCTTTGTCCAGCATCTCAGTTAGGTATTGTAAAATCTGAGGTATATTTGGAACAAGTGGTTCCAGTCCTTGTGCCTGGTTCCAAGCACAGAATCTTACATTTTTCTGCATAAGATTTCCTAGTGCTGAGCCTCCTGGCTTCTAAAATGACATCTATAACTGCTTTAGAAAGAGGTGTGGTCTGACTGGCTATATTATCTGCCATGCAGCCAGATTTAAGGTTCTGAGTTGACAGTGTAGAATCCGATTGTTTTGTTGAGTCAGAAGATGAGGAATTTGAGGTAAAGGCCAGGCTGGGCCTCAAGACAAGCTCTTTAGGATTGGGTACCAGTGCTGGCGTGGCCAGTCTGGGACAACCAGGATTATTTTTGGCTTCTCGTCTGACTTTTAGGAGTACCTTGGGAAGAGGAGGCAGTGGAGGGAAGGTTTTCCAGCTGAACGAAAGAGCATCCACTTTCCATGCTTGAGAGATGTTCTTGTGCAGAATTTCTGTAGTTGGCAGTTGAGGGGAGGTAAAAAGATCTATGTCTGGGCGTCCCCATTTCCTTGTTATCACGCTGAAGACCTGTGGATTTAGTTTTCATTCGTGC
This sequence comes from Protopterus annectens, assembly GCF_019279795.1. Classification (NCBI taxonomy): domain Eukaryota; kingdom Metazoa; phylum Chordata; order Ceratodontiformes; family Protopteridae; genus Protopterus; species Protopterus annectens. Next base: position 332,322,994 of record NC_056751.1, on the reverse strand, counting down.
GGATCCATGAGATTTCTGCTTAGTTCATCTGCCAGTGTATTTTTCTTTCCTGGCAGGAATTGTGCCTGCAAATGTACTTGATAGGTCAGTGCTGTGCTCCACGAAGTCATGGCTTGCCTGTATATCCAAAGTATGCAGAGGGAGTAGGAATGTGTGCCCACTTGCTTGTTTATACACCACATAGCTGTGGTGTTGTCCGACTTTAGTAATAGTTGTCCTGGATATAGTAGATCCTTGAAAGCGGTCAGGGCATTCTGTACAGCTAGGATCTCTTTTTGATTGATGTGAAGATGCATTTGTTCCTTGAGCCACGTGCCCTAAACACATTTACCTGCCATGTGTGACCCAACAGGCATAATCTGATGCATCCGTTGTCTGCCTGGCTGTGGGTAAGATGAAGGGCTGTCCCTTCTTGTGCTGACAGGCCCTGGACCACCATCGAAACTCCTGTTGTAGACAGGGAATGATAGTTACTATTGTCTCCAGGCTATCGCAATGCTGAGTGCAAACACTTTTTAGATACCACTGTAGTTTCCTCATACGAAGTCTTGCATATGGAATTAGTAGAATGCAGGAAGCCATGAAGCCCAGGGCCTGCAGGATTTTTCTTGAAGGGAGCTGGGTCTTTGTTGCCATCATTTGAAAGTAATGAGTCAGTTGCCTTTGCAAGTCTGGCAGGAGATGAGCCATCTGGGCAGTTGTATTTAAGCTTGCACCCAGAATATTATCTCTTGAGAGGGCACTAGTTTTGATTTATTTTCGTTTACTGTGTACCCTAGGCAAATTAATAATCTTTTTTACAAACGCCAGATGCTATAGTAGAATGTCCTTGCTCTCTGCTTGAATAGGGCAGTCGTCCAAGTAGGGATGTACCTGAATTCCTCTGTCCGCAAAATGCAATTACTGGTGCCAAGCATTTTGTGAACACCCTGGGCACAGTAGACGAGCCAAAGGGCAGGGCAGAGAATTGAGCCAGCTATGAATCTGAGGTATCTTCTGCAAGACTGTCTGAGACATACAGGTATGCCTCCTTGAGGTCCAAAGTAACTAGCCAAGCCTTCTTGCCCAGCATGGGTAGAAGTTGCTGCAGTGCTAACATTTTGAATTTTGGAACATCCAGGAAAGTATTTAGGATTGCCAAGTCCAGTATTGGTCTCCAGGCTTTGTCCTTTCTGGGAACCAGGAAGAGTCTTGAGTAAAATCCTTGTTCCCTGTTCTTGCTGTGGTACTCCGAATAGCTCCCATGTCCATGAGAGCAGCAATTTCCTTATCTGCCTCTGCCCATTGGTTTTGCGGCAGGTCCGGCATACCTTTTGATTTTGGAAGTGTGTGAAACTAGAACCTGTAAAGTACAGTTTTGTACCTACAATAAATGTAGATGTTAAGTGCTAATACAGCTGCAGTCATAAAGTACAGTTGTACCTACCATAAATGTAGATGTCCGAATTGGATAGCATCTGCAGTCATAACAACTGGGTTGTCCTGTCGTCAGGCAGCCCTTCAGTCGGCCGGATTCCAAAGTCCGGGTCCGGCTTCGGCTGATGTCGCACTTCACCCGACGTCATCTCTGTTGGACTTCGGGTATAAAAGCATCAGCCGACGCCATTTTCTTCAGTGTTTCTTGCCCCAGATGCCAAAAGCCCTATAGAAGGCTAAAAATTTTGGATAGATGCCAATGTTTCCAAAAGATAGAGGTAAACACAAAATAAGCATGTATGTACATAAATACAAACAAATACACCATGAAAGAAATCCCCCCACTAGCTAGCTATTAGAAGGGTAAACACCTAGGAGTACCACAGAGGGAAGGAGGGAGGTAATCCTGACTGCAGATGCTATCCAATTCGGACATCTACATTTATGGTAGGTACAAAACTGTACTATGTCCTTCATGGATGCATCTGCAGTCATAACAACTGGGTAGAATACCATAGCCAACTAGGGAGGAGGATAAAAGTAGATTATGGTGTGTTTAGGATCCCTTGCAGAACAGCAGTGGCAAACCCTGCTCGGGATCTGGAATATAGAGGTAAGTTATAATGCTTGGCAAATGTATGCACGGAGGTCCAAGTAGCCGCCTCAATAATGTCTTTGGTAGCCACTCCTCGTAAGAAGGCTGTGGTAGTGGCTGTTGCCCTTGTAGAATGAGGTCTTATGTTCTGTGGAATTTGTTTTCCATGGAAGGAGTAACAGAATCGTATGCAATTTCCTATCCATTTGGAGATTGTCTGTTTGGAAATAGCTTTTCCTTCCCTTCCTGTTGCATAGGCTACAAAAGTTGGTCAGTCTTTCTGCTATTTTTGTTCTGTCCAAGTAGTAGCGTAGCTGTCTATGTACATCCAAGGTATGCAGTATTCTTTCCCCTCTGTTTTGTGGGTTGGGAAAGAAGGTAGGTAGGTGGATTGCCTGGTTTAAAGACACTCTGGATATCACCTTAGGCATAAATGTAGGATTAGTCCTCATGGACACTCTATCTTGGTGGAAGATTAGAAAGGGTTGCACTGCCATTAAGGCCTGTAGTTCTGAAACCCTCCTTGCTGAAGTAATTGCCAGTAGGAAAGCAGTTTTCCATGACAGGTGTTGTAGGTCTGCTGTTGCTGCTGGTTCAAAAGGTGATAGTGTCAATTTTTCTAGCACAAAGTTCAAGTCCCATGCTGGCAATGGTGGTTTCCTTGGAGGTTTTACATTCTTGATTCCTCTGAGGAACTGCCTGAGCAAAGTGTGTGAAAAAACAGGTGGATCAAAGCTGTATTCTGCTGAAATAGCTGATGCATGAATCTTGATGGAGGAGTAGGACAGGCCTGAATGAAGTAGCTCGGCCAGATACTCCAGAATGTTAGGCATATCTATGTTTGATACATCTTTTCCTCTTTCAGAACTCCAAATGACAAACCTTTTCCATTTCCCAGCATAATTCCTTCTAGTTGAAGGCCTGCGAGCTTCAAGAATAATGTCTTTAACTCTTTGTGAAAGTTCTGTATTAGCAGCTGCTATGTGATGTTCCATGCAGTCAGTTGCAGCGTTTTTAGGTTTGGATGCATGGTGCTGAAGTTGTTCTGAGTTAGCATCAAAGGCATCAGGGGTATTGGCCACATGTTGTTCCGAGACATGCTCCTCAGCAGTGGGTACCAATGCTGTCTTGGCCAGGTTGGAGCTATCAGGATTATCCTTGGACGTTCCTCCTTGATTTTTAGTAGTACTTTGTGTATCAAGGGAAGAGGTGGGAATGCATATGCTGTTAGGCCTTTCCAGCTGAAGGAGGCGAGTCCACTTTCCATGCTAGTGGGTGGAATGTCCTTGTGCAGAATTTTTGAGCTGGTGATTGAGAGGTGATGCGAATAGATCTATCTGAGGCATTCCCCATTTCTTGAGATGGTCTTGAAGATATCCGGGTGCAGCTGCCATTCGTGGGCATCCGATGTGGTCCTGCTTAACATATCTGCTAGAGAGTTTTCTTTTCCTGGCACAAATATTGCCTGTAACTGGATGTTGTAGCTGAGTGCCAGGGTCCACAGCTCAAAGTCATTCTGCATAGGGGTATGAATGAGTGCCTCCCTGTTTGTTGATGTACCACATGACTGTGGTGCTGTCTGTCCTTATCATCAAGTGGTCCTCCTTGAGAAATGGTCTGAACTTTTGGATTGCCAGTTTTACTGCCAGCATTTCTTTTAGGTTGATGTGCAGGTGGAGTTGGTCCTGTGTCCACAAACCTTGTACGCATTTGTCCAGCATATGCGCCCCCCATCCTAGGTCTGAAGCATCTGTTGTGATGGTCTGGCTTGCTTGACACTTGCGAAAGGGCAGGCCTGGGTTTGACTGGCATGCCTGAGCCCACCATAGGAACTCCTGTTTTAAGCATGGTATTAGTGGGATTTCCGTTTCTAGGCTGTGTCTGTGTTGGGACCATAAATTCTTTAGGTACCACTGTAGTTTTCTCATATGTAGTCTGGCAAATGGAACCAAGATTATGCATGATGCCATGAAACCCAAGGCCTGCAGTACCTTCCTTGCTGTTAACTTGTTCAGTTTTGTTAGTGCCAAGAAGTAAAGAGGGAGTTCTTTTTGTTTTTCTGTAGTTAGGAATGCCATTTGTCTTACTGTGTCCAATTCCGCTCCCAGGAAAGTCCTTGTCTGGGATGGTATCAGTCTTGACTTTTGTAAATTGACTGTGTATCCCAGTGCTTGAAGCAAGTAAATGACCCTTTGTAAATCTGTTGTCAGCTTGCTTTTGTTGTCTCCTTGTATCAGGCAGTCGTCCAGGTATGGATAAATTTGAATTCCTGTAGTCTGCAATGGGCGATTACTGATGCCAGGCATTTTGTGAATACTCTGGGCAGTAGATAAGCCAAAGGGCAATGCTGAGAATTGATAGTGCTCTGATCCTGCAAGAAATCTGAGGTATCTTCTGCAGATTGGTCGAATGGGGACGTGCAGGTATGCCTCCTTGAGATCTAGAGTTACCAGCCAACACTCCTTGCCCAGCATGGGAAGAAGTTGCTGTAGGGTCAGCATTTTGAATTTTGGGACAATGATGTAAGTATTCAGGGTGGACAGGTCTAGAATTGGTCTCCAACTTTTTCCTTTCTTGGAACTAGGAATAGTCTGGAGTAGAACCCCTTTCCTTGCTCTGCTGTTGGCACTTTCTCCACAGCTCTCATGTTTGCTAACTCCATTATCTGTTGTAGAGCCTCTGTCTTTTGATTTGAAGGTAGATTTGGCATTCCTCTTTTGTCTGGTAAAGTGTGGAAGTGGAACCGGTAACCTTGATCTATGGTTCGTAAAATCCACTTGTCCTTTGTTATGTGGTGCCAGTTTTTTGAAAATAAGGTTAGCTTTCCGCCTAGAGGAGCTGCTATCTGTTCCCTGGTTGGCGGGTTTAGGATTGAGTCACTGTGGCTGTGTTGATGTAGTGGCAGGTGTTGAATCTGTGCCTCTGTTGTTACCTTGCCACTGTCGTCCTCTGTAGGCACCTCCTCTGGATTGGTTTCTGCCTCTGGAACGTCTATTCCTGCCCCTTTGAGGTCTTGTGGAGTCAGGAAAGGACCAATTTTTGGCAGGCCAGTTCCTGCTAAACCTTGGGGGTTGAACCTGCAAGAAATCTTTAACTGTCTGGACTGATTTTGCCTTTTCTTCCATTTTCTTCATAACCTGCTGGGCAGGTGTACCAAACAAACTTGTTTTATCCATAGGAGCATCTAGCAATTTAGATTTAACATGATCCGGTAAAGCTTGCTCCTTTAGCCATGCATGCCTTCTAATTACAGTGCCAGTCATGGCTGATCTAAATGAAGCCTCCAGTGCATCATAGCCACATTTTAAAGAGTGGTTACTAACTTGCTGTATGTTATTTACCATTTCTAATACATATTTCTTATCAAGAGATTCATCAGTGTTTAGTTTTTTAGTTAACTGATCAAGCATAAACTCTTGGTATTGTATCATGTGAAACTGACAGTTTAAAGCTCTAGCTGAGAGAGTGGCTGAAGTGTAAACCTTTTACCCCATCTGTCTAATGACCTTGCTTCCCTTTCAGAAGGAACAGGGTTTTAGCTATGGTCGGCTACTGCCTTGGGACCCTGGGAAATAGTTTTGGGGTCTGCAAGAGGGGCCTTGTAAAGGTGGTGATGAGTATCTGGCACCCTGTAAAATCTGTCTGGTTTGGCAGGGGCTGGGGTAAAGAATCTGGAGCGGAGCAGACATCATTGAAAGCATCATCCACCACAGAGAGAACAGGAGGTATAGCTAAGGGCCTGTGCTGTGGTAGGTGCAAAAAGGTCCTAAGTCTTTTCCTGGAGTCTGAAAAATCCTGTTGCTGCCATTGGAACTGTTCTCGCATGGCATGCAAGGTTTCCCCAAAGGAGAATTCTTCTGGTGGGGAAGCAGCTGGAATGGATTCTTCAGCATCAGAATCTTCAAAATTGGAGAAAGGAGCCTCTGGCTGGTCAGTAATGTCTGATTCATCAGCAGAATCATCAGAGGACACTGGCTCAAGGGGCTCTGCCCTAGGTCTCTTCTCTGGGGGCTGAGAGGCCCTGTCTGGGTGAGATTGAGATCCTCTAATTAATGAAATTAAATCTTCTGCCAAAGTAAGCATTTGAGAACTGGAAGAGGGCCTGGTTGAGGGGGGTTTAACAGGCACTGTTTTAGTAGTCTTGGCTGCTTTAGCCCTGGCGAAGGCCTTAATGGACATGGCTGCTGGAGGCCTAGCAGCACCACGTGCTGGGGTAGAGACATCCAAGGGAATGGTGTCTGATAAGTCAGTGGTAAGCACCGTAGTGGGTAAAATTTCTGAGGCCGATTCAAGAGTGTTAGCAGGGACCTCAGTTGTAGAGATAGATTCAGCTGTATTTTGATCAGTTTTCTCGGTTTCGGCGAAAACCAAGACACTCGCGGTTTGCTTAACCATGGTTTCGGCCGAAACCACGGACCGCGAGTGTCGGTCTTTCCCTTTGTGTTTTTTGGCTGAATGCGTAGTCGGAGCATCCGACGGCATAATGTCGCAAAATCAGAACCGAAAAACTGTTCTGCAAACTCTGACGGCCGTCTAAGCGTTCGTCGGTTGAAAGAAGCACAGGACGAACAGGCTGCTACGTCGTGGGCTGGGCCTAAGCAAGGCAGGCAGTAAGAGTGGAAATCTTTATGAGGTATTTGTTTCCCACAGGTTAAACAATTAACTTTTTCTGACATCGGCTGAGGCAAGAAAGAGTCCCCAACGGGTACTTAGCTTTAGAAGTCTTGAAGCAGTATTCGGTAGAAGTAATCTCTGGATCCGACCGACCGGCACTTGCGAACAGCTTCTGCTTGGCCACGCGGCAAGAAAGACTGAAGAAAATGGCGTCGGCTGATGCTTTTATACCCGAAGTCCAACAGAGATGACGTCGGGTGAAGTGCGACATCAGCCGAAGCCGGACCCGGACTTTGGAATCCGGCCGACTGAAGGGCTGCCTGACGACAGGACAACCCAGTTGTTATGACTGCAGATGCATCCATGAAGGACATCAGATGGGGTTATCCTGCCGCCAGGCGGGTCCTCAGTCGGCCGAATTCCAAAGTCTAGGTCCGGCGTCTGATGTCATCACTTCTTCCCTGACATCAGTGCGACAGGGGTATAAAAGAACCACTCAATGCCATTTTCTTCAGTTTTTCTTGCCCCAGATGTCAGGTACCCCCAGTAGGAAGGCAAAACATAAATTTATGTAATAATGCAATGCAATATAATCAAAAAACAGTAGTTGCAAACAAATACACCATAAAAGAATACCCCAATCAGGTTGTATGAGGAGGTGTTAGCCATTAGGCCTGTCCCAAGAGGGGAAGGAGGGAGGGAAACCTGGACTGCAGCTGTATTAGCACTAACATCTACATTTATGGTAGGTACAAAACTGTACTATGTTCATCGTGCATACAGCTGCAGTCATAACAGATGGGTAGAATCCCAAAGCTAAAAAAGGGGTGGTAGGCACTAAGTGGAACTAGGAGCAAGGATGCCCTGCAAGACTGCAGTGGCAAAGCCCGCTCTAGATTTGGAGTATAATGGTAGGTGACAGTGCTTGGAGAAAGTATATACAGAACTCCAAGTGGCTGCTTCCAAAATATCTTTGGTAAGAACCCCCCTTAGGAAAGCTGCAGAGGTAGCTGTGGCCCTTGTGAGATCTGATGCCTGTAGGTACAGTTTTACCATGAAAAGAATAACAAAAGCGTATGCAGTGGGCTATCCATTTTGAGATTGTCTGTTTGGAAATAGCCTTTCCTTGAGCACCTGTAGCATAGGACACAAAGAGTTGCTCGGATTTCCTGAATGGCTTTGTCCTGTCCAAATAATAACGAAGTTGTCTGTGAATGTCCAAGGAATGTAGTAGTTTCTCCCCTTTGTTTTGTGGATTAGGGTAAAAGGTAGGCAAGTGGGTAGCCTGATTCAAGGCTACCCTGGATACTACCTTTGGCATAAAGGAAGGGTTGGTTCATAAGGAAACTCTGTCCTGATGGAAAATGATGAAAGGCTGCACAGCCATGAGGGCTTGTAGTTCCGAAACCCTGCGTGCTGAGGTGAAGCCAGAAGGAAGGCTGTTTTCCATGACAAATATTGCAGTTCTGTTGAAGCAGCTGGCTGAAATGGAGGCAGGGTCAGTTTTTCTAGAATGAAATTGAGGTCCCAAGCAGGTACTGGTTTGCTTCCTTGGGGGTTTTATATTCTTAGCCCCTCTGAGGAACTGTCTTAAGAGAGGGTGAGAGAATAAAAGAGGATCAGTGTTGTATTGAGCAGAAATGGCTGAGGCATGGATTTTGATGGAGGAGAATGAAAGTCCACTGCTTAGCATCTCACCTAGGTACTGTAATATTTGAGGTAAATTCAGTATTCCAGGATTCTGACCCTTTTTCTGATTCCAGGCACAAAACCGTTTCCATTTTCCGGAGTAGGCTTTTCTAGTAGAAGGCCTCCTGGCCTCCAAAATGACATCCTGCACCTCCTTGGAGAGTAGGTTCTGTTGTGAATTTGAATCCTCCATGCGCCTAGATTGAGTGTTTTCAGCTGACTGTGAAGAGTTTTGAAGTTGTGCTGGGTCAATAGGAGAGGCATTAGAGGCAGGATCCATGGTGGGGAGTGCGTCAGGCTCCTCAGGAGTGGGTACCAGTGTTGTCTTCGCCAGTCTGGAGCAATGAGAATCATCTTTGGTCTGTCTGCTCTGGCTTTTAATAGAACTCTGGGCAGCAGAGGAAGAGGTGGAAAGGCATACACTGTCATTGTTGCCCAACTGAAAGAGTGCGTCCACTTTCCAGGCCTGTGGATGATAGGTCCTTGAGCAGAATTTTGTCAATTGGTAATTTCTGTGGGTAGCAAACAGATCTATGTCTGGCCTTCCCCATGCTTGAAATATCTTTGTAAAAACTTGAGGATGCAACTTCCATTTGTGTGGATCTGTCATATTTCTGCTTAGGTTGTCTGCCAGCGTGTTTTCCTTGCCTGGCAGGAATTGTGCTTGAAGTTGGATTTGTAATTCCAGAGCCATGTTCCAAAGAAACATGGCTAGCCTGCACAGGGGATATGAATGGGTTCCTCCCCGTTTATGTATCACATCACTGTGGTGTTGTCTGTCCTTATCAATAGCTGGCTTGGATGCAGTAGGTCTTTGAAAGCCATAACAGCATTTTTTACTGCTAGCATTTCCTTTTGATTGATGTGTAGGTGCTTTTCTTTTTGGGACCATTTGCCCTGAATGCAATGATCTGTCATGTGCGCCCCCCAGGCGTAGTCCGAGGCGTCTGTTGTGATGATTTGATTTGCTTGAGGCAAGCAGAATGGGAGACCCATGTTTCTTTGGCATGCTTGAGCCCACCACAGAAATTCCTTTTGAAGGCATGAAATCAGTGGTATAATTGTTTCTAAACTGTGGCTGTGTTGAGACCATAGGTTTTTTTTTTAGGTACCATTGAGGTTTCCTCATATGCAGCTTTGCACATGGGATTAGCAGGATGCCATGAATCCCAGAGCCTGCAGAATTTTCCTTGCAGTCAGCCTGGTGAAGGTTGCCAGTTTTCTGAAGTATTGAGTTAGTTGCCCTTGTTTCTCTGGCGTGAGGTAGGCCATCTGGGCGTTTGTATTCAAGCTGGCACCCAGGAAAATTATTGTTTGAGAGGGTAGTAGTCTTGATTTCTTTTTGTTGGATGTGTATCCCAGAGAGTTAAACAACTTTATTACAAACGCCAGGTGTTTCAGAAGTATGTGTCTGCTGTCCGCTTGGATCAGGCAGTCGTCCAAATATGGGTATATTTGTATTATTTGTGTCCCTTGAAGTCTGCAGAAGGCAATTACTGATGCCAGGCATTTCGTGAACACTCTGGGCGCAGTAGATAAGCCAAAGGGCAATGCAGAGAATTGATAATGGGTTGAACCTGCAAGAAATCTGAGGTATCTTCTGCAATCTTGTCTGATAGGGACATGCAGGTATGCCTCCTTGAGGTCCAATGTTACCAGCCAAGACTCCTTGCCCAGTATGGGAAGAAGCTGCTGTAATGTGAGCATCTTGAATTTTGGTACGAGTAAATATGTGTTTAGGATGGATAGGTCCAAAATAGGTCTCCAATCTTTGTCCTTCCTTGGTACCAGGAATAGTCTGGAATAAAACCTTGACCCTGTTCTTGTGCAGGTACCTCTTGAATAGCTTTCATGTCCATGAGAGCTGAAATTTGTTTTTGTGCCTCTGCCCTTTGATTTTGTGGCAGGTTTGCCATGCCTCTCATTTTTGGAAGGGTGTGAAAGTGGAATCTGTAGCCTCTGTCTATAATGTCCAGGATCCATTTGTCTTTTGTGACAATATGCCAATTTTTCGAAAATCATGCCAGTTTTCCACCTAAAGGTGCTGCCATTAGAGCTTTGCTTGGCATGCAAAGGGGAAAGTCATTGGTTCTGCTGTCTGAATGGCTGTGATGTGATCTATCCTCTCCACCTCTTGGTGTAAGTGCTTGCCATTGTCTGCCTCTAAATGATCCTTGAGATTGCCCTATACCCCTCGGGCGCCTGTATCTACCTCTGAGGTCTGTCCGTGGCTGGAAAGGACCAATTTTTTGAAGGCCAATTTCTACTGAAACGTGGAGGTTGTACCTGTAGGAAATCTTTCACTGTTTGCATTGATTTTGCCTTTTCCTCCATTTTCTTTAATATCTCCTCAGCTTTAAACACCAAACAATACATCTTTTTGAAGAGGTGCATTTAGTAATTTAGCTTTGACATGATCTGGTAAGGTTTGCTCTGAGCCAAGCATGTCTACATATGACTGATCCTGTAACAGCAGCTCTACATGAGGCCTCTAAAGCATCAAAACCACATTGCAAGGTATGTTTACCCACTTGTTTTGCACTATGCAACAAATCCTGCAACTCCTTTAAGTCTGGTTGTTCAGATTGTGACATTTTGCTTTTCAACAGAGATAACAAAAACTGTTGATACTTTAACATATGGAACTGACAGTTTAATGCCCTCATGGGTTAAAGTGGCCAAGGTGTATACCTTTTTCCCCCACCTTTCTAAAGCTCTGGAATTTCTCTCTGAAGGTAATGGACTTTTGGCAGTGGAGGCCTTAATTCCCTTGGGACCCTGTGAAAAAGTTTTTGGGTCATCCGCATGGCTTTTGTATAGGAATTGCTGTGAATCATGAACCCGTTAATACCCGTCAGGCTTGACTGGAGCTGGAGGTAAAGAATCTGGGTTAAGGCTAGCCTCTGAATACACATCATCTATACACATCATCTAGAATGTCTAAGACAGGAGGGATAGCCAGAGGCCTGTGCTGAGGGAGTAAGAGGAAATCCCTGAGCCTTTTCTTAGAGTCCGAGTAATCTTGGCCTTCCCGGCGGAAGTGTTACCTCAAGGTATGCAAGGTTTCCCCAAAAGAATAGTCCTCAGGGAGGGGCGGGGGACAGAGGGAATGGACTCCTCTGCATCAGAATCTTCAAAAGGGGAGCATGAATGTTCCTGGTCCTCAGAATGTTCTGAAGTAATGGAGGCCAGGTCTGAGGAACGGTATTCTTCCTCTACTCTGGGCCTTTTGTCCGATGGGGGTTGAGAACCCCTGATAAGAGTAATCAAATCCTCAGCCATTTTGAGCATCTGTTTTTTAGGCATGAGGCCTTGAGAGGGGCCCTGTGGAGCTTGTCTTAGTATGCATGGCTGCTTTACATTTAGTGAAAGCCTTAATGGAAAAAGAAGGCGGCCTGAAGACACCTTGAGAGGTGGCAGGCCTGTCTAAACTCAGAGTTTCCCCACCAAGAGTGGCGTCTGTATCTGTAATCGGGGTGTGGGCCGAGGAGCCAGTGACCTCGGGCACAGAAGACATCGCTAAGGAAGTGTCCTCGGTAATCAGGGGCTGTGTAGGCGCCTCGCTGAGAACCGGAGCACCTGTAGTCTGCTTTAGCGTGGTGTCGGTAGAAATCACGGACCTCGTATGTCGGTCCTTATCTTTGCGTCTTTTACTCAAAACTGTCTGAGTATCCGACAACATAATGTAATTAAACTTTTTTCCAAAATAGTGTTGGGCGAATTCCACCAGACGCTTAATAGTGCGTTTGTTGAATGTAGCAGAAAAATGACAGGCCGAGACGTCGTGGTCTGGGCCAAAGCAAGGAATGCAGAGGGAATGGAAATCCTTATGCGGTATTTGCTTCCCACATGAAATGCAATTAACTTTGTCTGACATCGGTCAGAGGCAAGAAAAGTTTCCCCAACGGGGGTACTTGGCTTTCAAGACGACTTCGGTTGAAAAATATTCGTAATCTCAGGAGCTGGCCGACCGGCACTTGCGAACTGCTTCTGCTTTGGACTACATCCGACGCCGGACCTAGACTTTGGAATTCGGCCGACCGAGGACCCACCTGACGGCAGGATAACCCATCTGTTATGACTGCAGTTGTATGCACGATGAACATCTACTGGAAGGGTGTGCTGGGACCAGACATTCAAGTAACACTGAAATTTCCTCATGTATAACCTGACTAGAGGCAAAATGGAAGCATGGCTGCCTTGAGACCCAGGAGGCAAAGGAACTCCCTGCCTAAAATGCAGCTGGCTAGAAGTAGGTTTTTGGAGGGTGGTGGTCAATAATGCAACCTTTTCTGGTGGAACAAAGGCCTTCATCAAATCTGTTACTCTGCAGCTCAAGAAAACCTGGTCCTAGGAAGGAGTACAGGAGGATTTGAGTTGGCTGACTGTGAAACCAAGAAATTTGAGGAGGGAAAATGGTTAACTGTAGGAGTTTTTGCAGGATATTTGGATGATCTGCCTAGATGAGGTCATCCAAGTAAGGCAAGATTTGAACGCCTATTGTTCTGCAAAAGGCCACTACAGGGGCTAATTTGTAATTACCCTTGCTGCTGTGGACAAGCCAAAGGGGAAGGCAGTGAACTGAGTGCAAGGACTGTACCGCAAAACGTAGGAATGTCTGAAAAGATGGACTGATAGGAACGTGAAGATAAGCATCCTTCAAGTCTAAAGTGGCCAGAAAGGAACTAGGGGTTAAGAGTGGAAGTGTCTGGGACAGCATGCAGGAGGTGGGTACATACAAAAAGGGATTTAGAAAGGACAGGTCCAGGATGGGTCTCCATGGGCCATCCTTTCTTGGGACTAGGAAGATTCTAAAATAGAAGCCTCGGCCTTCCTGTCCCAGAGGAAACCTTTGTATTGGGCCCTGTTGAACCAGATCCTGAAGGACTTGCGGGATGAGAGGAGTTTGGTTCTTTGGTGGGTGGGGAATGCTTTTGGGAGAGGTTTTTCCTACCAGATCATGAAATCTCTTTTCCACAACAGACCAGATCCAGCTGTCCAAGGTGATCTGATGCCACAAGAGGAGACGGCGAGAGGCTGGCAGAAAGGGGAAGATGATATGGAGGGTTCTGACAGTCACACTGTTAGGGTCAGGAAAGGGTCGTCCGACTAGTTTGAGAGGAGTTGGGTCTAGCTGAGGAAAGTTTTCTAGCACCTCTTCTGGATTTGGGGTAGGTGGTGCAAAAGCCTTCCTGACAATCTTGCTTTGGCTGAGCAATTTCTGTGAAAAGTACAGTTTTGTACCTACCATAAATGTAGATGTCCGATAGGTATGCATCTGCAGTCATAACATATGGGTTGTCCTGCCTCAGGCAGCCCTTCGGTCGGCCGGATTCCAAAATGTGGGTCTGGCCTCGGCTGATGTCGCACCTTCCCCGACGTCAGAGCGTCTGGGGTATAAAAGCATCAGCAGACGCCATTTTCCTCAGTTTTTCTTGCCCCAGGTGCCCTCTAGGAAGGCTAAATTTGGAGAAATGCATTAGAATTCCAAACATTTGCAAAATTATACACACACACACACACACACACACACACACACACACACACACACACACACACACACACACACACACACACACACACACACACACAAGTATATACAAACAGATTCCCCCAGCTAACTAAAAGAGGGGTAAACACCCTAGGAATACCACAGAGGGGCAGGAGGGAGAGTAAACCTGACTGCAGATGCATACCTATCGGACATCTACATTTATGGTAGGTACAAAACTGTACTATGTCCTTCAAGGATGCATCTGCAGTCATAACATATGGGTAGAATACCATAGCTAATCTGGCGGAGGAGGCACTAAGAAAAGGATGTGTAGTTAAGATCCCCTGCAGGACTGCAGTAGCTAAGCCTGCTCTGGATTTGGAGTATAAAGGTAGACTGTAATGTTTGGTAAATGTATGCACGGAGCTCCAAGTAGCAGCTTCTAAAATGTCCTTGGTAGCCACCCCTCGTAGGAAGGCTGTAGTGGTGGCCGTGGCCCTTGTGGAATGAGGCCTGATGTTTGCAGGAACTGACTTTCCATGAAAGGAGTAACAAAATCGAATGCAATTTCCTATCCACTTTGAAATTGTCTGTTTGGAAATTGCTTTTCCTTGCACCCCAGCAGCATATGCTATCAATAGTTGGTCAGTTTTTCTGCTACTTTTAGTTCTGTCCAAGTAGTAGCGTAGTTGTCTGCGTATATCCTGGGTGTGCAGAAGTTTTTCCCCTCTATTCTGTGGATTTGGGAAGAACGTAGGCAAGTGAATAGCTTGGTTCAAGGATACCCTAGATACCATCTTTGGCATAAAAGTAGGATTAGTTCTTAGTGTAACTCTGTCCTGATGGAAGATAAGAAATGGCTGTACTGCCATTAATGCTTGTAACTCAGATACTCTTCTTGCTGAAGTTATTGCCAGAAGGAATGCAGTTTTCCAAGACAGAAACTGGAGATCTGCTGATGCTGCTGGTTCAAAGGGAGGAAGTGTTAGTTTCTCCAAGACAAAGTTGAGATCCCAAGCAGGTAAAGGGGGTTTTCTTGGAGGTTTGATATTTTTGATCCCTCTCAGAAATTGCTTGAGGAGAGGGTGTGAGAAGATAGGTGGATCCAAATTGTATCCTGCTGAAATTGCTGAGGCATGAATCTTAATGGAAGAATAGGAAAGGCCATTCTGGAACAGTTCTGCTAAGTATTCCAGAATATGTGTCATGCTTGCCACTGTCACATCTAAGCCTTTTGATGTGTTCCAGATGAAAAATCTTTTCCATTTAGCTGAGTATGTCTTCCTTGTGGAAGGCCGGCGAGCTTCCATGATAATGTCCTTCACTGTCTGTGATAAAACATTTTGTTTTGGATTTAAGGGATTTTCCAGGCAGTTAGCTGCAATGTTTTTAAGTTGGGATGCATGATCTTGAAATTGTTCTGCGTCAGAAGAGGCCATAGGGGGAGAGGCCATGGTTTTGCCTGTGACATGCTCCTCAATAGTGGACACCAGTGTTGCCTTGGCCAGTCTGGAGCTATCAGAATCACTCTTGGCTGTTCCTCCCTGATCTTCAGTAGAACCTTGTACATTAAAGGGAGAGGTGGGAAGGCATATACTTTGAGCTTTCCAGCTGAAAGAGAGAGAGAGAGTCCACCCTCCATGCTTGTGGGTGGTATGTCCTTGAGCAGAATGCCTTCAGTTGATGGTTGAGGGGGGATGCGAATAGATCTATCTCCGGCGCTCCCCATGCCTTTGTTATGAGTTGGAAGATGTCTGGGTGCAGCATCCATTCGTGTGCATCCATGGTAGTTCTGCTTAAGCTGTCTGCCAGTATATTTTCCTTTCCTGGCACGAACTGGGACTGCAGTTGGATATAGAGAGTTTCAGGCATAGCTCCCATAGATTCATAGCCAGCCAGCATAGAGGGTAGGAGTGTGTGCCTCCCTGCTTGTTTATGTACCACATGACCGTGGTGTTGTCTGTCCTTATTAACAGGTGGCTTTGATGGAGGAAGGGTTTGAAAGCCTCGATTGCATGCATCACTGCCAGCATTTCCTTTTGGTTTATGTGCATGTGTAACGGTCTTTGAGACCATAGGCCTTGGATACATTTGTCCTCCGTGTGTGCTCCCCATCCTCGGTCTGAAGCGTCCGTGGTGATGGCTTGTTTTGTTTTTGGTTTGTTGAAAGGCAACCCTCTGTTGGACTGGCAGGCCTGAGCCCACCACAAGAATTCCTTTTGAAGGCAAGGAATGATTGGTATCAAAGTTTCTAAACTGTGACTGTGTTGAGACCATACACTCCTTAGATACCATTGTAATTTTCTCATATGCAGCCTGGCCTGTGGTATCAGAATTATGCAGGATGCCATGTAACCCAGGGCCTGCAGGATTTTCCTTGCAGTAAGCTGAGCTTGTCTTGTCAGATTCATGAAGTAATCTGGAAGTTGTTTTTGTTTTTCTTCTGTGAGAAAGGCCATTTGGGTGGTTGTGTCTAGATCCGTACCCAGAAAGGTTATCCTTTGGGATGGAACCAGTCTTGATTTTTGGATGTTGACTGTGTATCCCAATGCCTGTAGTAGGCGCATGACATAGGCCAAGTCTTTTATCAAATTTACCTTGTTGTCCGCTTGTATAAGGCAGTCGTCCAGATAAGGGTAGATTTGAATCCCCTGAAGTCTGCAGTGGGCAATTACTGAGGCCAGGCATTTCGTGAACACTCTGGGCGCAGTAGATAAGCCAAAAGGCAATGCTGAGAATTGATAATGCTCTGATCCTGCAAGAAATCTGTGGTGTCTTGTGCAGTTTGGTCGAATAGGGATGTGCAGGTATGCCTCCTTGAGATCTAGAGTCACCAGCCAAGACTCCTTGCCCAACATGGGAAGAAGTTGCTGTAGGGTCAACATCTTGAATTTTGGCACAATGAGGAAAGTATTCAGTGCGGACAGGTCGAGAACAGGCCTCCATTGATTTTCTTTTCTTGGTACAAAGAATAGTCTGGAGTAAAATCCTTGGCCTTGTTCTGAAAGTGGTACTTTTTCTATAGCTTTCATTTGAAGCAAGTTGTTGATCTGCTTTAAAGCCTCTGCCCTCTGATTTGGTGGTAGGTTTGGCATTCCGTTTCTTTTTGGCAAAGTGTGGAAATGGAACCTGTATCCTTTGTCTATTATTTGCAGTGTCCATGTGTCCCTTGTAATATAATGCCAATTTTTTGAGAATAAAACAAGCTTTCCGCCCAAGGGTGCTTCCAGTTGAGCCCTGGTGGGTGGAATCAGAGTAAAGTCATTGAGCCTGTCCTGGTGTAGTAGTTGCTGCTGTTGCACTACCTCTCTGGTTGGCAGGTTGCCACTGACTGCCTCTGTAAGAGCCCCTAGATTGGCGTCTGTTCCTGCCTCTCTGGGCTCTGTCCGAGTCTGGAAAGGACCAATTCTTAGTAGGCCAGTTTCTGCTAAATCTCGGTGGTTGTACTTGTAGGCAATCCTTAACTGTTTGCACAGATTTTGCCTTTTCTTCATACTTTAAGACCTCCTGAGCAGAGGAGCCAAATAAATTTTGTTTCTCCATTAGAGCATCCAGGAGTTTAGCTTTAACATGGTCTGGCAAAGATTGTTCCTTCAGCCAGGCATGCCTACGAATAACTGCCCCAGTCATAGCTGACCTAAATGAAGCCTCCAATGCATCATAACCCACACTTAAGAAATGATTACTAACCTGCTGTGAGTTGTGTACCAAATCCTGAAGGGATTTACGGTCAAGGGGCTCAGGAGAAGAAAGCTTCTTGTTCAGTTCATCTAACAAATACTCTTGGTACTGTATAATATGAAATTGACAATTTAGTGCCCTGACTGAAAGAGTTGCAGAAGTATATACCTTCTTTCCCCATCTCTCTAAAGCTCTAGACTCTTTCAGAAGGTAGAGGATTTTTGGCAGTGGCATCCGCAACTCCTTTAGGGCCCAGAGTAATAGTTTCTGGGTCTGCAGAATGGGCTTTATAGAGACGGAAATGAGAATCCGGGACCCTGTAGTAACTATCAGGTTTGGCAGGGGCCGGGGGGGAGAGTATCAGGGGCTGTACTGACATCATTGTACACATCATCAATTACATTCAAAACAGGAGGTATAGCTAAGGGCCTATGCCGAGGCAAATGTAAAAAGGTCCTTAATCTTTTTCTAGAATCAGAGAATTCCTGACCTTGCCATTGAAAATGCTCTCTCATGGAGTGTAGAGTCTCAAAGGAAAACTCTTCAGGAGGGGAGGCCGAAGGGATAGATTCTTCAGCATCAGAATCCTCATAGGGCGAATAAGCCTCCTCCTGGTGGTCTGACAACTCAGAACCATCCGTGGACTCATCTGAAGTGTGGGTCAGAAGGCTCCGTCCTGGGCCTTTTGTCTGGTGGAGGGTGAGAGGCCCTGTCCGGGTGAGGTTGTAAACCTCTAATTAAAGAAATAAGGTCCTCTGCAAGGCTGAGGATCTGAGTACTAGAGGAAGGCCTCTGGGAGGTAGTCTTGAGAGGCAAAGCTTTAGAAAGTTTAGCAGCTTTAGCCCTGGAGAAGGCCGTAATGGACATGGAAGCAGGGGGCCTAGCTGCCCCACGTGCAGGAGTAGATATGTCCAAAGGAATGGTGTCCGACATATCCTGGACACTGGTTTCGGTAGGTAGCTCGGTAGCCGACTCAGCCGGGGCCTCCCGGGCCGCGGTGGTCGTTTGAGTGGATTCGGATGAAGGAATCTCCGAGGACTCTGTTTCGGCCGAAACAGACACACTCGCGGTAGGATTTACCGTGGTTTCAGCAGAAACCGCGGCCCGCGAGTGTCAGTCCTTGTCCTTCTGTTTTTTTCACCAAATGTGATGTCGGAGTCTCCGACGGCATTTTATATGCAAAACTAGCACCAAAAAATTCCTCTGCAAACTCCGACCGACGTCTAAGAGTTCGTCAGTTGAAGGAAGCACAGGCTGAACATGACGATACGTCGTGGTCTGGGCCTAAGCAAGGAAGGCAGTAGGAATGGAAATCCTTATGAGGTATTTGTTTCCCACAAGTTAAAAGTACAGTTTTGTACCTACCATAAATGTAGATGTCCGATAGGTATGCATCTGCAGTCATAACATATGGGTTGTCCTGCCTCAGGCAGCCCTTCGGTCGTCCGGATTCCAAAGTGAGGGTCTGGCCTCGGCTGATGTCGCACTTCACCCGACGTCATAGCTCCTGGGGTATAAAGGCATCAGCCGACGCCATTTTCCTCTGTTTCTTGCCCCAGATGCCAGGTGCCCTCTAGGAAGGCTAAATTTGTGTAAAAGTAGAAAATTCCAAACAGTAGAAATCAAAAAGTATATATACATATATATACATACAAACAAATACACCATAACAGATTCCCCCAGCTAGCTAAGAGAGGGGTAAGTACCCTAGGAATACCACAGAGGGGAAGGAGGGTGGGTAATCCTGACTGCAGATGCATACCTATCGGACATCTACATTTATGGTAGGTACAAAACTGTACTATGTCCTTCAAGGATGCATCTGCAGTCATAACATATGGGTAGAATACCATAGCCAAACTGGGGGAGGAGGCACTAAGATAATGATGGTGTAGTTAAGATCCCTTGTAAAACTGCAGTTGCAAAACCTGCTCGGGATCTGGAGTATAAAGGAAGATTGTAATGTTTGGCAAATGTATGCACGGAGCTCCAAGTAGCAGCTTCTAAAATGTCTTTGGTAGCCACTCCTCGTAGGAAAGCTGTAGTGGTGGCTGTAGCTCTTGTGGAGTGAGGCCTGATATTTTCAGGAGTTGTCTATCCATGAAACGAGTAGCAGAATCGAATGCAATTTCCTATCCATTTTGAGATTGTCTGTTTTGAAATTGCTTTTCCTTGCATTCCTGTTGCATATGCTACCAGAAGCTGGTCAGTTTTTCTGCTGGCCTTAGTTCTGTCCAGATAGTAGCGCAGTTGTCTGTGTACATCCAAGGTGTGTAGTAGTTCCCCCCCCCCTGTTCTGTGAGTTAGGGAAGAATGTAGGTAAATGAATAGCTTGGTTCAAGGATACCCTGGATACCACCTTTGGCATAAAAGTAGGATTGGTTCTCAGAGACACTATCCTGGTGAAAGATAAGGAAAGGCTGCACTGCCATTAATGCCTGTAACTCTGATACCCTTCTTGCTGAAGTGATTGCTAGCAGGAAGGCAGTTTTCCAAGATAAGAACTGTAAGTCTGCTGTTGCTGCTGGTTCAAAAGGGGGAAGTGTTAATTTTTCTAGCACAAAATTGAGATCCCATGCAGGCAGAGGTGGTTTCCTTGGAGGTTATACATTTTTGATCCCTCTCAAATTGTCTGAGGAGAGGATGAGAGAAGACAGGAGGATCCATGTTGTACTCTGCTGAAATTGCTGATGTATGAATCTTAATGGAAGAATAGGACAGACCATTGTGGAACATTTCTGCTAAGTATTCTAGGATGTGTGCTAGGTTTGCCAGTGTGACGTTTGTTCCCTTTGCTGCACTCTAAATGAGGAATCTCTTCCATTTGGCTGAATATGTTTTCCTTGTGGAGGGTCTGCGAGCCTCCAGGATAATGTCCTTAACCCTCTGAGATAAAACAGGTTGGTTTTGTTTTATGCAATTTTCCAAGCAGTTAGCTGCAGCGTTTTTAAGTTTGGATGCAGGGTCTTGTAGTTGTTCTGCGTTAGAAGTAAAGGACATAGAGGTAGAGGCCATGAGTTCGTCCGAGACATGCTTCTTAGTAGCGGGTACCAATGCTGCCTTGGCCAGTCTGGAGCTATCAGAATTACCTTTGGCTGTTACTCTCTGATCTTCGGTAGAACTTTGTACATCAATGGGAGAGGTGGAAGGGCATATACTGTCAGGGCCTTCCAGCTGAAAGAAAGGGAGTCCACCCTCCAAGCTTGTGGGTGGTATACTCTTGAGCAGAATTTCTTCAGTTGGTGGTTGAGTGGGGAGGCGAACAGGTCTATCTCTGGCATTCCCCATTTCTTTGTTATGGTTTTGAAGATGTCTGGATGCAGCATCCGTGGTAGTTCTGCTTAAGCTGTCTGCTAGTGAATTCTCTTTTCCTGGTACGAATCTGGCCTGCAGTTGGATGTTGAGATTCAGGCCCAAGTTCCACAGGTCCATTGCCATCCGGCATAGAGGGTATGAATGTGTGCCTCCCTGTTTGTTGATGTACCACATGACTGTGGTACTGTCCGTCCTTATCAGCAGGTGTCCTTGCTGGAGGAATGATTTGAATGCCTCGATTGCATGCTTCACTGCCAGCATCTCCTTTAAATTTATGTGTAGATTCAGCTGGTCTTGGGACCATAGGCCTTGGATACACTTGTCTTCCATGTGTGCCCCCCAACCTAGGTCCGAGGCGTCCGTGGTGATGGTCTGCCTTGGATGTGGACCATACATTCCTTAGGTACCATTGTAATTTTCTCATATGCAGCCTGGCATGTGGGATCAAGATTATGCAGGATGCCATGTAACCCAGGGCCTGCAGGACTTTCCTTGCAGTAAGCTGAGTTTGTCTAGTTAATGCCATGAAGTAGACTGGTAGTTGTTTTTGTTTTTCTTCTGTGAGAAAAGCCATCCGAGTTAGTGTCCAGTTCTGCACCCAAAAATGTTATCCTTTGGGATGGCACTAGTCTTAAGTTTTGTATGTTGACTGTGTATCCCAAGGCTTGCAGCAGTTGTATGACATAGGCCAAATCCTTTATTTTTGTCTTGTCCGCTTGTATTAGGCAGTCGTCCAGGCATGGGTAGATTTGAATTCCCTGAAGCCTGCAATGTGCAATTACTGATGCCAGGCATTTCGTGAATACTCTGGGCGCAGTAGATAAGCCAAAGGGCAATGCTGAGAATTGATAATGCTCTGATCCTGCAAGAAATCTGAGGTGTCTTCTGCAATCTGGTCGTATAGGGACGTGCAGGTATTCCTCCTTGAGATCTAGAGTCACCAGCCAAGACTCCTTGCCCAACATGGGAAGAAGCTGCTGGAGGGTCAGCATCTTGAATTTTGGAACAATGAGATATGTGTTCAGTGCGGACAAATCGAGAATAGGCCTCCATTGATTTTCTTTTCTTGGTACAAGGAATAGTCTGGAGTAAAATCCTTGGCCTTGTTCCATAGATGGTACCTTTTCTATTGCTCTCATCCTTAGTAAGCTGATGATTTGTTTTAGAGCCTCTGATTTCTGGCTTGGTGGAAGGTTTGGCATTCCTCTCTTTTTTGGTAGAGTGTGGAAGTGAAACCTGTAGCCTTTGTCTATTGTTTGCAAAGTCCATTTGTCTCCTGTAATGCAATGCCAGTTTTTTGAAAATAAAGCTAGCTTTCCGCCCAAGGGTGCTTCCAGTTGTTCCCTGGTAGGCGGAATCAGAGCCAAGTCATTGTGTCTGTCCTGTGGAAGTGGTTGCAGTAGCAGCTGTGGTGGCACTTCTCTGGTTGGCAGGTTGCCACTGACAACCCCTGTAGACACCCCTTGATTGACCTCTGCCTCTTTGGCGTCTATTTCTGCCTCTCTGTGCTCTGGAGGTGTCTGGAAAGGACCAATTCTTTGAAGGCCAATTTCTGCTGAACCTCAGAGGATGGACTTGCAGAAAATCCTTGACTGTTTGGACAGATTTTGCTTTTTCTTCCACTTTCTTTAGAACCTCCTGTGCAGGGGAGCCAAATAAACTTTGTTTCTCCATAGGGGCATCTAGGAGTTTAGACTTAACATTGTCTGGCAAGGATTGTTTTTAGCCAGGCATGCCTTCGAATCACTGCTCCAGTCATAGCTGATCTAAATGAAGCCTCCAGTGCATCATAGCCACATTTTAAGAAATGATTACTGACCTGCTGAGAGTTGTGTACCAAATCCTGAAGGGACTTACGGTCTAAAGGTTCAAGAGAGGACAGCTTTTTATTCAGCTGATCTAACAAAAATTCCTGGTACTGTATCATGTGAAATTGACAGTTTAAAGCCCTGGCAGAAAGAGTAGCAGATGTATAAACCTTTTTACCCCATCTCTCTAATGCTCTTGATTCTCTTTCAGAGGGTAGGGGTTTTTTGGCAGAGGCAGCTGCAACACCTTTAGGGCCCTGAGAAATGGTTTCTGGGTCTGCAGCATGGGCCTTATACAAGTGGAAGTGAGAATCCAGGACCCTGTAGTATCTGTCAGGTTTGGCAGGGGCCGGGGGAAGAGAATAGTACAGTTGTGTACACCTACCATAAATGTAGATGTTCAAGTGACTTCACTATTGCAGTCATAACTGTAGGGTGAACCTGCCGGCAGGCAGCCCGAGGTCGGCCAGAATCAAAGTCTGGGTCTGGCGTCGGCTGTACAAGCTAGTACCCTGACGTCAGTACGCTCTGGTACATAGCCCTCAGCCGACGCGATCTTCTCCAGCCTTTCTTGCCCCAGATGTCAGAAATCCCCAATAAACAAAAAAAGTGAGTCCCACAAGGAAACACAAACACACCATAAAGTGAAACGAGGGGATGGGAGGGAAACACCGACTGCAACAGTGAAGACACTCTAACATCTACATTTATGGTAGGTGTACACAACTGTACTATGTTCTTCGTGTTTCACTGTTGCAGTCATAACTGTAGGGTGGAATCCCAAAGCAGTGAAGAAAGGGAGGAGGCTAGATAGAAGGGGCAGCAAGAAGGCCCTGCAAAACAGCAGAGGCAAAACCTGCCCTGGTCTTAGAATACAAAGGGAGATTGTAGTGCTTGGAAAAGGTATGCACAGAACTCCAAGTGGCAGCTTCCAAGATATCCTTGGTAGGGACTCCTCTGAGAAAAGCAGTAGAAGTGGCAGCTGCTCTAGTAAAATGACTTCAAACAGTACCTGGAAACTGTTTCCCATGATGAGTGTAACAATCTTATTCCATAAGCAATCCATTTGGAAATAGTTTGTTTGGAAATAGCCTTTCCAAGAGAACTGGAGGCAAAAGAAACAAATTGGTTAGATTTTCTGAACTCTTTAGTCTTGCCCAAGTAAAATCGTAACTGTCTGTGTACGTCCAATGAATGCAAAATCCTTTCCCCTTTATTTTGAGGATTAGGAAAGAAGGTAGGAAGGTGAATTGTCCGATTTAAAGCAACTTTTGAAATCACCTTAGGCATGAAAGTAGGATTGGTCCTCAAGGATACTCTGTCAAGATGGAAAATTAGGTATGGCTCCACAGCCATAAGAGCTTGCAACTCTGAAACCCTTCTGGCAGAAGTCAATGACAAAAGAACTGTCTTCCAGGATAAAAATTTAATATCAGAAGCCGCAGGCTCAAAGGAGGCAAAGTGAGTTTTTCCAAAACATAGTTAAGATCCCAGGCAGGGACAGGAGGGGTCCTGGGAGGCCTCAAATTCTAAGCTCCTCTCAAGAATTGTCTCACCAATGGATGAGAAAAAACAGGAGGGTCAGTATTAAAATGAGCAGCTATAGCAGAAGCATGAATCTTAATGGAAGAAAAGGAAAGGCCTTTAGACAAAAGGTCTGAAAAGTAAAGCAAAATAGAAGAGAGATCAGGCACAAGAGGATTAGAGCCACGGTCCTGCATCCAAATACAAAACCTTTTCCATTTAGAGGCATAGGATTTCCTAGTGCTAGGCCGTCTGGCTTCAAGAAGAACATCCAAAACTTGTTTGGGGAGCTCAGAAGAAATCAAATTTCCTTGAAGAGCCAAGCTGCCAGGCAAAGGGTCTTGAGATGAGGGTGTAGCATCTGACCCTGATGCTGGGACAGAAGAGAAGGGTACAGAGGAAGGATCCAAGGAGGTTCCAAGCACAAATGTTGTAAGGTCGGATACCAAAACTGTCGAGGCCAATTTGGAGCAATCAAGATGATGAACTTGGGCTTGTCCTGTTTTATCTTCAGTAATATCCGGGGAAGAAGAGGAAGAGGGAAGGCATATCCCGAAAGGTTCCTCCAACTGAATGACAGGGCATCCACTTTCCAAGCTGTTTTGTGGAAGGACCTGGTGCAAAAGAGAGGCAGCTGATGATTGAGATGGGATGCAAACAGATCTATCTGTGGACACCCCCAAACTGCAGTTATCCTGTTGAATAAGTTGGTGTCTAGCATCCATTCGTGAGGATCCAACATGTTTCTGCTTAGGCTGTCTGCTTAGAGATTCTGCTTTCCTGGAATGAATTGAGCCTGAAGATGCAGATTCAGACTTAGAGCTATGTCCCATAAAGTCATAGCTAGTCTGCAAAGGGGGTATGAATGAGAGCCCCCCTGCTTGTTTATGTACCACATGACTGTGGTGTTGTCTGTACGAATTAGAAGAGGCCCTGGTTGCAAAAGGGTCTTGAAGGCTAGAAGAGTATTTTGAACTGCCAACATTTCCTTCAGATTGATGTGCCAGTGCAGGTGATTTTGTCCAGGTCCCCTGCTGGCAATTGTTTAGAAAATGTGCTCCCCAAGCATAATCTGAGGCGTCCGTGGTTATGATTTGAGAAGGTAGAGCTAGACGAAAAGGCTTCCCTTCGTTTAAAGCGCACACCCTGGACCACCAAAGGAACTCCTTCTGGAGGCAGGGGATCAGAGGAATCAAAGTGTCCAGATCTTGGTAATGCTGTGACCATACACTTTTCAGGTGCCATTGAAGCTTTCTCATATGAAGCCTTGCATTTGGAATTAACAGAATGCATGAAGCCATATAGCCCAGTGCCTGCAGGAATTTCCTTGCAGTGAGCCGAGTTAAGGTTGCCAAGGTTTTGAAAATTGAAGCCAGCTGTATTTGTTTTTCTGGAGTAAGGAAGGCCCTTTGTAAGGTTGTATTTAGGAGGGCTCCCAAAAATATCATTTGTTGAGAAGGAATCAATTGTGACTTTTATGTTCACTGAAAATCCCAGGAGGAGGAAGAGACGTTGAACAAAATCCAGATGTTGAAGTAAAAGGTCCTTGCTGTCTGCCTGGATAAGGCAGTCGTCCAAACAGGGGTAAATCTGAATCCCCTGAAGTCTGCAATAAGCCACTACTGGGGCCAGGCACTTGGTGAAAACCCTGGGCGCAGTAGATAAACCAAAGGGCAGTACAGAGAATTGAAAGTGCCTCGAGCCTGCTTTGAATCTGAGAAATTTCCTGCGTTCCTGCCCGATGGGAATGTGCAAGTAGGCCTCCTTTAAATCCAATGTCACCATACAAGCGCCCTGGGAGAGTACTGGAAGCAGTTGTTGTAGAGTAAGCATTTTGAATTTTGGAATTTCCAAAAAGGTGTTAAAACACTGAAAGGTCCAGAATAGGTCTCCATGAGTTTTGTTTTTTTTGGAACCAGAAATAGTCTTGAGAAAAAGCCTTTTCCCATTTCTGAGAAAGGAACAGGCTCTATGGCTCTCATGGCCAGTAGAGCATCCACTTGATTTAAGGCCTCTGCCCATTGATGTTTTGGCAGATCTGGCCAACCGATAGCCCTTGGCAGAGTATGAAAATGGAACTTGTAGCCTCTTAAAATCACGTCCAATACCCATTTGTCCTGGGTAATACGAGTCCAATTTCTGTAAAAAAGAGAAAGCTTTCCTCCGAGAGGGGCATCCAGGTAAGGGGGTCCTGAAGCCCAACCGAGAGAGTCATTGAGTCTGCTTCCTTTAAGACTGGGATCTGTCGTCTCCCCTTCTAGGTGAAGAAGCAGTCCATTGTCTGGATCTGTAAGAGGCCTGAGCTTGACCACGACCTCTGGAGCGTCTAGATCTTCCCCTTTGAGGCCTGTCAGACGTGGGAAAGGACCAATTTTTGGAGGGCCAATTCCTGGAAAATCTAGGAGGCTGAACTTGTAAGAAATCTTTCACAGTCTGCATAGATTTTGCCTTTCCTTCCATCTTTTTAATAACCTCTTCAGCCTTGGATCCAAATAAAACATCATGCTGAACAGGGGCATCTAAAAGTTTAGCCTTAACCTGTTCTGGCAAACTTTGTTCACGAAGCCAGGCATGTCTCCTGATAACAGTACCAGAGGCTGCGGCCCTGCAAGAAGCTTCCAAAGCATCAAAACCACAATGCAAACTATGCTTGTTCACTTGTTCAGTTGCATGCAATACATCCTGCAATTCCTTATCCTCTGCACATGCTGGAAAGGTAGCAAGCTTTTGCTTCAAAACAGACAAAAGAAATTGCTGATACTTAAACATATGAAACTGGCAATTTAAAGCCCTAATAGCAAGGGTAGCAGAAGTATATACCTTTTTACCCCACCTGTCTAAGGCACGAGAATCCTTCTCGAAGGGAATAGGGTTTTTGGAAGAAGCAACCTTAGCAGCCTTAGAACCCTGAGAAATAGTTTCAGGATCCGCAGAAGGGTTCTTGAATAAGAATAAATGAGAATCAGGGACCCTGTAAAATCTATCAGGCTTAGAAGGAGCAGGGGGCATGGAATCAGGATTCAAATTAGCCTCAGAAAAGGCATCATCCACAATATCAAGAACAGGAGGAATAGCTAAAGGCCTGTGTTGAGGAAGAAGGAATTCCCTAAGCCTCCTCTTAGAAGCAGAATAATCCTGACCTTCCCAATGAAAATGTTCCCTCATCTCATGTAAGGTCTCCCCAAAAGAGAAATCCTCAGGCGGAGAAGCAGAGGGCAGGGAATCTTCTGCATCCGAATCCTCATAAGGAGGAAAGGAATATTCCTGATCAGAGGAAGAAACAGAAGATACAGAAGCCTGGTCAGAGGAATCCAAAGGAACAGCCTGTCGAGGCCTTTTCTCTGGAGGGGGGTGAGAACCCCTAATCATTGTAAGCAAATCTTCAGCCATCCTTAGCAATTGCTTGTGTGTCTTGGGAGTAGCTTCAGAAGTAGCTGGAGCAGAAACTTTAGGTTTAACTGGAGTCTTGGACTTTGCCTTTGTCTTTGAAATGGTGATGTGAGTAGGCCTGAACACCCCCTCGGAAGCCGGTACCTGCACAGCGGTTCCGGACCCATCTAAGGGAGTGACGTCCGAAGGTCTTGCAGCAAATAAAACAATAGGCCTTGATGGCTCCCCCATGGGAGTCCGTATCGGCCATCGGTTCAGAAGTGGCGGACGACAGGGGCTGCAAAAGCACCTCACTGACAGCGGAACCGGACGCTGGCTCCAGCTGCGACGAATCCTGTTTGGACCTCGGAGGCCTGTCCTTGTCTTTGCGCTTCTTTTGAATTCCGGTAGAATCCGATGACATTCTATAATTGAAGCGTCTGCCAAGGTAATTTAAAGCCCAGTCGTACCGACGCTTAATAGTGCGAGAATTGAACCTGGCACAGAACCAACAACAAGAAACGTCGTGGTCAGGGCCTAAGCAAGGTAGACAGTAAGAGTGGAAATCTTTATGAGGTATCTGTTTTCCACACGCTATACAATTAACTTTTTCTGACATCGGAGGAACAAGAAAAAGATTCCCCAACGGGGTACTTAGCTTTGAGAAGTAAGAACTTCGGACCGACAGCAATCAAAAACGTAGATCGAAAATCGCCAACCAACGACTTGCGAGCTGCTTTCCACCGCACGGCAAGACAGACTGGAGAAAATGGCGTCGGCTGAGGGCTATGTACCAGAGCGTACCGACGTCAGGGTACTAGCTTGTACAGCCGAAGCCGGACCCAGACTTTGTGATTCTGGCCGACCTCGGGCTGCCTGCTGGCAGGATCACCCTACAGTTATGACTGCAACAGTCAAACACGAAGAAAGTACAGTTTTGTTCCTACCATAAATGTAGATGTCCGATAGGAATGCATCTGCAGTCCTTACAAATGGGTTGTCCTGTCGTCAGGCAGCCCTTCGGTCGGCCGGATTCCAAAGTCTGGGTCTGGCTTCGGCTGGTGTCGCACTTCACGCGACGTCATAGCTGCAGTTCTTCGGGTATAAAGGCATCAGCCGACGCCATTTTCCTCTGTTTCTTGCCCCAGATGCCAGGTGTCCTCTTGGATGGCTAAATTTGGATAAATGCCAATGTTTCCAAATAGTAGAGAGCAAACACATAAAATAAGCATGTATGTACATATACACAAACAAATACACCATAATAGATCCCCCCCAAGCTAGCTAAAAGATGGCAAATACCCTAGGAGTACCACAGAGGGGAAGGCAGGCGGGTAATCCTGACTGCAGATGCATTCCTATCCGACATCTACATTTATGGTAGGTACAAAACTGTACTATGTCCTTCAAGGATGCATCTGCAGTCCTTACAAATGGGTAGAATACCATAGCCAAACTAGGGGAGGAGGAAAACAGAGATATTATGGTGTAGTTAGGATCCCTTGCAAAACAGCAGTGGCAAAACCTGCTCGGGATCTAGAGTATAAAGGTAAATTATAATGCTTGGCAAATGTATGCACGGAGGTCCAAGTAGCAGCCTCTATAATGTCCTTGGTAGCCACTCCTCGTAAGAAAGCTGTGGTAGTGGCTGTAGCCCTTGTGGAGTGAGGCCTGATGTTCTCTGGAGTTTTCTTTCCATGGTAGGAGTAACAAAATCTAATGCAATTTCCTATCCACTTGGAGATTGTCTGTTTTGAAATTGGTTTTCCTTCCTTTCCTGTTGCATATGCTACCAGAAGCTGGTCAGTTTTTCTATTGGACTTGGTCCTGTCCAGGTAGTAGCGTAACTGTCTATGTACATCCAAGGAATGCAACAGTCTTTCTCCCCTGTTCTGTGGGTTGGGGAAGAATGTAGGTAGGTGGATAGCCTGATTTAAAGACACTCTGGATACCACCTTAGGCATAAATGTAGGAATTGTTCTCATGGACACTATCTGGATGGAAGATCAGGAAGGGTTGCACTGCCATTAATGCCTGTAGTTCAGAAACCCTTCTTGCTGAGGTGATTGCCAGCAGGAAAGCAGTCTTCCAGGATAAGTATTGTAATTCTGCTGTTGCTGCTGGTTCGAAAGGGGGAAGTGTCAATTTTTCTAGCACAAAATTCAAGTCCCATGCTGGCAATGGTGGTTTCCTAGGAGGTTTTACATTTTTAATTCCTCTCGGAAACTGCCTGAGCAGAGGATGTGAGAAGACAGGAGGATCCAAGCTGTATTCAGCTGAAATAGCTGATGCATGTATCTTGATGGATGAATAGGACAGGCCTGAAGAGCTCTGCCAAGTACTCCAGGATGTTGGCTAGGTTTACCAGTGACACATCTTCTCCCTTTGCAGTACTCCAAATGAGATATCTTTTCCATTTTGCTGAATAATTCTTTCTTGTTGAAGGTCTACGAGCCTCAAGGATAATGTCTTTAACCCTTTGGGATAAATTTGGGTTAATTGATCTTATGTAATGTTCCAGGCAGTCAGCTGCAGAGTTTTCAGGTTTGGATGCAGGATGTTGTAGTTGTTCTGTGTTAACAGCAATGGGATCAGGGGTAGTGTCCATATTTGTTCCCGAGACATGCTCCTCAGTAATGGGTACCAATGTTGCCTTGGCCAGTCTGGAGCTATCAGAATGATCCTTGGACGTTCCTCTTTGATCTTCAATAGCACCTTGTGCATCAAAGGAAGTGGTGGGAATGCATATGCTGTCAGGTTTTCCCAACTGAAAGATAGGGAGTCCACCTTCCAAGCAAGTGGGTGGTACGTCCTTGTGCAGAATTTCTTTAGCTGGTGATTGAGTGGGGATGCAAATAAGTCTATTTGTGGTTGTCCCCATTCTCTTGTGATGGCTTTGAAGATGTCCGGATGCAGCATCCATTCGTGGGCATCCGTGGTAGTCCTGCTTAACATGTCTGCTAGAATGTTTTCTTTTCCCGGTACAAAAATTGCTTGTAACTGAATGTTGTAGCTCAGAGCCACATCCCATAGGTCCAGTGCCAGCCGGCATAGAGGGTATGAATGTGTGCCTCCCTGTTTGTTGATGTACCACATAACTGTGGTGTTGTCTGTCCTTATCAACTGACCTTCTCGGAGAAATGGTCTGAATGACTGGATTGCCAATTTTACTGCCAGCATTTCCTTTAGATTTATGTGCAGGCGGAGCTGGTCTTGAGTCCATAAGCCTTGTATGCACTTGTCCAGCATGTGGGCCCCCCCAACCGAGGTCTGAGACGTCTGTCGTGATGGTTTGGCTTGGTTGACTGCTGCAGAAGGGCAATCCTGTGTTTGATTGACAGGCCTGAGCCCACCATAGGAACTCTTGCTTCAGGCATGGGATTATTGGAATTTTGGTTTCTAGGCTGTGCTTGTGTTGAGACCACAAATTCTTTAGGTACCACTGTAGCTTTCTCATATGCAGTCTGGCATGAGGGACCAGGATTATGCAGGATACCATGAAGCCTAGGGCTTGCAGTACTTTTCTTGCTGTTAGATGGTTCTGCTTTGTTAATGCCAAGAAGTAGAGAGGTGGTAGTTCTTGCTTTTCTGCAGTTAGGAATGCCATCTGTTTTGATGTGTCCAGCTCTGCACCCAGAAAGGTTATTCTTTGGGATGGAATCAGCCTTGACTTTTTTATATTGACTGTATATCCCAGGGCTTGCAGCAGGTAAATGACTCTTTGTAAGTCTTCTGTTAGCTTGTTTTTGTTGTCCGCTTGTATCAGGCAGTCGTCCAGGTAGGGGTAAATTTGGATTGCCTGAAGCCTGCAATGAGCAATTACTGATGCCAGGCATTTCGTGAACACTCTGGGCGCAGTAGATAAGCCAAAGGGCAATGCTGAGAATTGATAATGCTCTGATCCTGCAAGAAATCTGAGGTATCTTCTGCAATTTGGTCGTATGGGGACGTGCAGGTATGCCCCCTTGAGATCTAGAGTTACCAGCCAAGACTCCTTGCCCAACATGGGAAGAAGCTGCTGTAGGGTCAGCGTTTTGAATTTTGGAACAATGAGGAATATGTTTAAAGCGGACAGGTCGAGAATAGGCCTCCATTTGCTCTCTTTTCTTGGTACCAGGAAGAGTCTGGAGTAAAATCCCTTTCCTTGTTCCATAGATGGTACCTTTTCCACAGCTCTCATTCTTAATAATTGAGATATTTGCTTTAGTGCTTCTGTCCTTTGAGTAGGTGGTAGGTTTGGCATTCCTCTCTTTCCTGGTAGAGTATGGAAATGGAACCTGTAACCTTGGTCTATAGTTTGCAAAATCCATTTTTCCCTTGTGATGCAATGTCAGTTCTTTGAAAATAAGGCTAGCTTTCCACCTAAGGGTGCTTCCAGTTGTTCCCTGGTAGGCGGTGCCACAGCCAAGTCACTGTGATTGTGTTGTAGTGGTGGTGGCTGCGTCTGTGCCTCGCTGGTTGTTACCCTGCCACTGGCGTCCCCTGTAGGCACCCCTGGATTGGTTTCTGCCTCTTGAACGCCTATTCCTGCCTCTCTGTGCTTTAGAGGAGTCCGGAAAGGACCAAGTCTTGGAGGGCCAGTTCCTGCTAAACCTTGGAGGTTGAACCTGTAAGAAATCTTTCACTGTTTGTACAGATTTCGCTTTCTCTTCCATCTTTTTCAGTACCTGCTGTGCAGGGGAACCAAATAAATTGACTTTGTCCATGGGTGCATCTAAAAGTTTTGATTTGACATGGTCCGGTAAGGCCTGCTCTTTCAACCATGCATGCCTTCTGATAACTGTGCCAGTCATAGCTGATCTAAAGGAAGCCTCCAGTGCATCATAGCCACATTTTAAAGAATGGTTACTAACTTGCTGTACGTTATGTACCATTTCCTGAACATACTTCTTATCTAAAGATTCATCAGAAGACAGTTTTTTAGTTAACTGGTCTAGCATAAATTCTTGATATTGAATCATATGAAATTGACAGTTCAAAGCCCTAGCTGACAGAGTAGCAGAAGTGTAAACTTTTTTACCCCATCTCTCTAAGGACCTGGATTCCCTTTCAGAGGGGAGGGGGTTTTTAGCAGATGTGGTTGCTACAGCCTTAGGCCCCTGGGAGATAGTCTCGGGATCTGCAAAAGGAGCCTTGTATAAATGGTGATGAGTGTCCGGGACCCTGTAGAACCTATCGGGCTTAGCAGGGGCCGGAGGTAATGAATCAGGAGCAGTGCAAGCATCATTAAATGCATCATCTACAACAGGAAGAACTGGAGGTATAGCTAAAGGCCTATGCTGTGGCAAATGTAAAAAGGTTCTAAGCCTTTTCCTGGAGTCTGAGAAATCTTGGCCCTGCCACTGAAATTGTTCCCTCATAGCATGCAAGGTTTCCCCAAAGGAAAATTCCTCAGGTGGAGAGGCAGAAGGGATGGACTCTTCAGCATCAGAGTCTTCGTAAGGGGAGTAAGGAGCCTCTGGAGGGTCTGTATTTTCTGAGTCATCAGAGGAATCATCTGTGGATACTGGCTCTGGGGGCTCTGCTCTAGGCCTCTTCTCTGGAGGTGGGTGAGAGGCCCTGTCTGGATGAGGCTGGGATCCACGAATTAAAGAAATGAGATCCTCTGCCAGAGAAAGCATATGGGAGCTGGAGCTGGGCCTGTGGCTTAACAGGCACAGTTTTTGAAGCTTTAGCTGCTTTAGCCCTGGCAAAAGCCTTAATGGACATGGCTGCAGGAGGCCTAGCAGCTCCACGTGCAGGGGTTGAAATATCCAAGGGAATAGTATCAGATAATTCCTGAGAAACCGCAACTGCAGGTTGGATTTCAGAAGCCGATTCCACCAGGTTAGAAGAGGCCTCGGTAGAAGGCATGTTTTCGGCTGGAGGGAGAACCGCTTGCTCGGATTCAGCCGAAACAGAGACACTCGTGGTTGGCTTAACCACGGTTTCGGCCGAAACCGGACCGCGAGTGTCGGTCCTTTTCCCTGCGTTTTTTGGTTATTTGTGAAGTCGGAGGATCCGACGGCATAATATAAGCAAAATCAGAGCCGAAAAACTGCTCAGCAAATTCCGACCGACGTCTAAGCGTTCGTCGGTTAAAAGAAGCACAGGCTAGACAAGCTGCTACGTCGTGGTCTGGGCCTAAACAAGGTAAGCAGTAAGAGTGGAAATCTTTGAGGTATTTGTTTCCCACAAGTTAAACAGTTATTTACTTTTTCTGACATCGGCTGAGGCAACAAAGAGTACCCAACGGGGTACTTAGCTTTTTAGAAGTCTTCGAAGTAGTATTCGGTAGTAGTAATCTCTGGTTCTGACCGACCGGCACTTGAACAGCTTCTGCTTCGGGCGCCACGCGGCAAGAAAGACCGAGGAAAATGGCGTCGGCTGATGCCTTTATACCCGAAGAACTGCAGCTATGACGTCGGGTGAAGTGCGACACCAGCCGAAGCCAGACCCAGACTTTGGAATCCGGCCGACCGAAGGGCTGCCTGACGACAGGACAACCCATTTGTAAGGACTGCAGATGCATCCTTGAAGGACATCATCAGGGGCAGTACTGACATCATTGTATGCATCATTAACAACGGATAGTACAGGTGGTATGGCTAAAGACCTATGCTGTGGTAAGTGTAAAAAAGTCCTTAGCCTTTTCCTAGAATCAGAAAAATCCTGACCCTGCCATTGGAAGTGTTCCCTCATTGAGTGTAGAGTTTCCCCAAATGAAAATTCTTCTGGAGGGGAGGCAGAAGGAATGGAGTCTTCTGCATCAGAATCCTCATAAGGTGAGTATGGTCCTTCCTGATGGTCAGATAAATCCGAACCATCAGAGGAATAGTCAGAGGAGAGAGGCTCAGGGGGTTCAGTCCTAGGCCTCTTTTCAGGAGGGGGTTGTGAGGCCCCGTCTGGGTGAGGTTGGGATCCCCTGATCAGAGAAATAAGGTCCTCAGCAAGGCTGAGAATCTGAGAACTTGAGGTAGGTCTGTGAGAGGGAGCTTTTGTAGGTAAGGCCTTGGAAAGTTTAGCTGCTTTAGCCCTGGAGAAGGCCTTGATAGACATAGAAGCAGGGGGTCTAGCTGCCCCACGTGCAGAGTAGAGATGTCCAATGGAATGGTGTCGGACAAATCTTGTGTGCCTGCTTCTTCAGTAGGAATTTCTGTAGCCGACTCGGCCGGGGCCTGTGTGGCCTCGGTAGTCGGAGGCATGCCTTCGGCCGAAGGGAGAACCGAGGTCTCTGTTTCAGCCGAAACAGAGACACTCGCGGTAGGCCTAACCGTGGTTTCAGCCGAAACCGCGGGCCGCGAGTGTCAGTCCTTTTCCTTGCGTTTTTTAGCTAAATGTGTAGTTAAGAGTCTCCGACGGCATTTTATATGCAAAAGCGGAGCCAAAAAACTCTTCAGTAAACTCCGACCGACGTCTAAGTGTCTGTCGGTTGAAGGAAGCACAGGCTAAACAAGCTGATACGTCGTGGGCAAGGAAGGCAGTAAGAGTGGAAATCCTTATGAGGTATTTGTTTCCCACAAGTTAAACAATTATTTACTTTGTCTGACATCGGCTGAGGCAAGAAAGAGTCCCCAACGGGGTACTTGGCTTTTTCGAAGTCTTCGGTAGCTGAAATCACTGGATCTGACCGACCGGCACTTGCGAACAGCTTCTGCTTCGGGCACCGCACGGCAAGAAAGACTGAGGAAAATGGAGTCGGCTGATGCTTTTATACCCCAGACGCTCTGACGTCGGGGAAGGTGCGACATCAGCCGAGGCCAGACCCAGACTTTGGAATCCGGCCGACCGAAGGGCTGCCTGAGGCAGGACAACCCATATGTTATGACTGCAGATGCATCCTTGAAGGACATCTTGGGCAATGGCGAGATAAAAAGATGCTTGAGGTCCTGCAGCTCCTTGCTCTTTTCCTGCAAGTTTGTAAACAATTCTGCTGACTGTTTTCTAGAGAGAAAACTGTAAAGAGCAGCATACATAATCTTGTTTTTGAAGTCACCTGGAAATAGCTGTAGGTCTGAGCCAGGAGTACCTACAGAGGACTGATGCGGACGCAGCTGACATAGCTGATGCTTCTGCAGCATCACAGCTGCATTTAGTGCATCTAATGAGTTGTGCAAGGAAAGAAAGTGTAGATATTTAACCATATGCGTTTGGATAATTGATGGCTCTAAAGGCCAGAGTTAGTGTAAATTTTCTTTCCTAATCTGTCAGACATTTTACTATCTTTATCTGATGGAAGTAAGGAGGTCAAGGGGAACTGTCTGGATTGCTTGTCCAATGCAACAGCAGCAGAGTCTGCCACAGGAGGCTCGAAAAGAAACCTGAAGTCATTAGGAACTTTATGGAACCTGTATGGTCTTTTTGGGGTTGGTTGAGAATCTGGTGCTTTGGAAGCAGAGGCAAAGGTATCCAGACAGGCTGGGATCACAGGAGGAATGGCTGAGGGGAGGGGGGGGGGGATTCCATCTGCAGAAGCTCATAATACCTTTTTTGTACTTCTGTCATTTGTGTAGACTCCCTCAATTTTGAAATAGTTTCCCCAAAGATTATGTCTTCAGGTGGGGAATAGACTTCTAAAGGGTCCACTTCTGGAGAACAGTATCCAAAGGGAGAATCTAGCTGTGAGACATATGAGGGACTCATCTGAAGAATCCTCTTCTGGAGAACATGGATTGGCAAGGGGCCCAAAAAAGCAGGACTGGGACAAGGTTGGAAGAGCAACAGGAGTCTGTGAGGAAGTAGGTCTAAGGGCCATGAAAGCCTGAAAGCCTGAGAATTCCTGCCAATAAGTAAAACCTTCTGATGGAACAGACCGATGTTTAGACTTTTCTTTTTCAGCCTAATCATCTTCGGTCCTGGCTGAGGTGGTGAATGGACAGTAACGCTAGCTGTTTGGGTGAACCTGGTCACCCCCCCCCCCCCGAAACAGTTATCACTGGTACCTCCACGTACCCACATAAGTCACCAAAGCCAGAAGTATCTCAGCCCCTAAATCAGCAGCTGGCAGGACGTCCACAGCTGGAGGCGCAGTCACTTTTTCCAGCCTAGCTACTTTGGACTGCTTTCTCAGTGGTTCAGCCAAGACAGCCCGTGTCCCTTCTATACTTAATGAAAGACGTTTAAGTCACTGGTTTTCAACAAATAGTTAACGGCTGAGAAATGGCTGCACAGTGTTTTAGGAACAAATGACTGGCAAATAAGGAATACTTTATAGTCGTGGGAAGGCCCAAAATAAGCAGAGGTTGTGGCCGTCTGTGTGGGATTTGGCATCCGCACTTGCATTTTCCCCTCCTAGATGACATGGACAGAATCACCTAAGGAAAGAAAAAACAGTAACAAAATCTAGAAGACAAGAAAAATTCCCCAACCAGGTACTCGTCTTTCAGGAGTCACTTGGCTCTGAGAAGAACAAATGAGCGGATGCTTGACTGGCGGCAGAGAAGTTCTGGGGGGTATGTGCGTGCAGAAGTCACATTTATGGCCCATGGTTTCAACATGTGACATCCCACACACCATGCAGTAGCCAGGCTAAGCTTTTGTATACGGGCCGGATGCTCAGGTCACCTCAGGCGGAGGATCCCTCATGTTAGAATATTACAACACGAGAAGAGGACATCTTCAGTTAGTGTACAGCACTAGTTAACTCAAATACAGGAGCAAGGGTACTGCAAACAGTCTTACCAGAAATGATGCTGCTTAAAGATTGGTTCACGTAATAGAGTACATTAAGACTTTCCTAGCCAAACATTAGTGGCAATTAAAGTTAGCCCCCACTCCATGGGACTCAACACATCTCTAGTACCAAAACAAAACATGTTAAATGCAATCTCTAATCTAAAATAAGATGCATGTGAAACAAACTTACTCTTTTTAGCCAGGGTCTCAAACATATTCAGGTTCTGCCGTGTAGAAAGACGAACCTCTAAAGTGTCTGAGAAAAGTTTCTTCCCCTGTAGATTCTCCAACAGTCTATGGACAGAATTCTCAGATGAAACTACTACAAGTGCATAGCTACAATTAAAAGAAAAAAACAATTGTGAATAAAACTATATCCAGAATACTATTCTGCTGCAAAAAATATATACTAAAAATTATGAGCAAATATGAATTAAAATGTGTATGCTCTAAAGGGAATGGGTCAAAGGCAAAAAAAATCACTACAGAAATCAAAAACATCCTGAAGACTCATTCCAATTAAGTGTCTGAAATGGCACAGGCAGAAAGACTGCTACGCATGAATCATTAGTAGACACTTCCAAATACAAAACATCAACTTACTTTAGCCAACTTAGCACACATTTCAATAACTCTACAATTTCACAAAAGCATCCATGTATATGGGTATCTTGCAACTAAGAATTCATCCCAATACTGCAATCAATGTCAAAGTAGAGCAAAAAAAAAAAAAAAAAAACATGACATAAGACAAATGTTCCATCGGTATTGTTGATCCTCAGTCAGTCATTACGTGTGGGTAATCTGTTCCGACCTCGGAATGGAGCCGGCCATCTTCCAAGCTCACACCAGCTACAAACTCTCTAGCTAAACTCTTAGCCAGAATTCCCCTCTCCCCATTACCTCAGATTGAGTTTGCAAGTCAAAATAAGGTAGAGGCTACCTCTGGTCAAATGACCTAACAGAACCGAATGGTGAGATCCACTAAAAGCACCAGGAGGGGGAAGGAGGGAGGGTCGTAATGACTGAATGAGGATCAACAATACAGATGGAACATTATGGTAAGACAACTTCTTTATCCGATACTGTTAATCTGCGTTCATTCCTTACGTGTGGGACAGAGTCCCCAGCTACCTTTATTCCTGGGAGGCTCTTATGGAAGGACATTCCTGAGCACCATAGAACC
This sequence comes from Protopterus annectens, assembly GCF_019279795.1. NCBI lineage: Eukaryota > Metazoa > Chordata > Ceratodontiformes > Protopteridae > Protopterus > Protopterus annectens. Next base: position 332,284,649 of record NC_056751.1, on the reverse strand, counting down.
AAAAGATGCTCTTCCCCTAGTGGCCAAATCCAACTTGTAATAATTGAAGGTATGAGGACTAGCCCAAGTTGCAGCTGCACAAGTGTCATGTAAAGAAGATCTGGTATGTAAGGCAGCAGAAGTTGCCACCTACCTTGAAGAATGAGACTATTTTGGTAGTTAATGGGATATTACGTTTTCTATAAATTAAGGTTACACAGTCTTTTAACCATTTAGCCAATGTGAACTTAGCAACAGCACATCCTAATCTAGGTCCAGAATAGGCCAAAAATAACTGGTCTGATTTACGAAAAGCCTCAGTCCTATTCAAGTAGAAGCAAATTTGCCTGTGAATATGTAGGGTATGTAGGCAATACTTTCCTCTGTTTGAACAATTGGGGAAAAAAAGTGGCAATTCAATGGTTTGATTAATGGACATTTCCGAGATCACTTTTGGCAGAAAGGAAGGATTAGTTCTCAATGACACTCTGAAAAATCAAATATGGTCTCGATGTACAAGGCTTGAAGTTCAGAGATTCATCTGGCAGAAGTAATGGCGACCAAAAACAATGTTTTCCATGACAAATATTTGAGGTTGCAAGAAAAAGCTGGTTCGAAAGATGGCATTGTCAAAGCTTGTACGACTAAATGACAGGTCCCATGGTTGAGTAGGTTCTCTAAAAGGGGGTTTTAGATCATTCACACCTTTTACGAAAGTCTTGCATAATTTGTGTGACATAAGAGTCTTTGACACCATGAAAATTAGATATTGCGGTCAAATGAACTGTAATGGTAGAGGCAGATAGACTAGACTGAAATAAGGTAAACCTATTCCAGTACTAGCGAAACTGGTGCTGAAAAAGGATCTGCTTTTCTTTCATCCAAATAGTAAATCTTTTCCACTTGCTGAGATCTGTAATTTTGGTGGAAGACTTATGAGATGCAATAAGAATGTCACGTACTGGCAAAGAAAGATCATTCTGCCTGGCAATCAGAGGAACTGGAGGAGTCCCAACTGTGAGCTTCAGGCTGTTCAAATTGGGGTGAACCAAATTCTGCGGATGGGAAAGCAACCCCAGGGGTTGGATGGAGAATCCACGGTTGATCTAGCAGGTGAGGCCAAAGGAAGGGGAACCAAATCTGATGAGGCCAATATGGTGCTATGAGGATTACTTTAATCTTCAATCGGCGGGCTTTCTTCAGAAACTAGGGAATGAGGGGTAAGAGGTTGAAATGCATAAAGTAGACCAGAGCGTCCCTGGCTGACTGTCCCTGAGGGGGAATCGGGGCAAAATAGTTGCTGCATTTGTAGTTGGTCGGGGACGCAAAGAGGTCGCAGCAAGGAAGACCCCAGTGGTTGAAAATCTCTGCCGCTATCAAAGGATTCAGGGACCACTCGTGAGGTTGTAGAATACACCTGCTTAGTCTGCTAGCACATTGGAACTCCTGGGAATGTGCGTTGCTAGAAGAAAGAGCTTGGTAGCCATCACCCATTGCCATATCCTCATGGCCTCTCGAGTGGGTAAGATTTGGTTCCACCTTGTATGTTGATGTACCAGACCACCGCCATGCTGTCTGATTGTATCGCAATCGTCCCAGATGGCAGCAGGGGATGGAATGCTTGCAATGCCAGAAGCACCGCCCTCAGCTCTAGAACATTTATATGCAGATGGGCCTCCATTTCAGACCAAGTACCTTGGACTGTGTCCCTGAAATAGACCCCCCACCCCATCAGGGAGGCATCCGTGGTCACTGTAGCCTTGGGCTATTGTGGGGAGAAGGGGCAAGAACATTGTGACTGTGCCAGCCACCATTTTAAATCCTGCTTGCACCTCTGAGTTACTCTAATCTTGGCTGAAAGAGGGAACTGAAAAGGATACCATTGGGTGGGCGGTAGCCACTGTAAAAGTCTCATGTGAAACTTGGCAAAGGGGACAATAGGAATGGAGGCTGCCAAGAAACCCAAAACTGGAGAACAGAATTAGAAGTTATGTACCTACCATAACGTTCCATGTTAGTTGTCTTCATCTCGCCTTCTTCTTGCTGGATGGGTTCGGAGCCGATCCTCGGCTCCTCAACTCGCACTAGCTTTAGCTCGAGAACTCCTTTTACCAGCTCGAGGCAACCCTATATCCCATGATGCAAGGCGGAACTACCTCAGATCTCGTTTGGCAGCTAACTAACCCTGCTAAAGACTTATCCTAATATAATTAGGAACCATGGTTCAGAGGAAGCAATCTAATAAGAACTCTCCAAGATCTGTCAGATGAAGACAACTAACATGGCTGGATGGGACCGTCCCTAGCACCTGTATCCCGGGTGGCTCAATGGAACAGACTCTTGAGAACAGTGGAACCAAAACTGGCCCTATCTCTGGAGGCCAAATCCAACTTGTAATGCGACACAAAAGTGGTGGCCCAAGTAGCTGCTGCACAAATAGTGTCAATGGGAAGTCTATCCTGAAAGGCTACAGAAGTGGATAGACTCCTGGTCGAATGAGCTTTTGGCTTAGAAGATAGTCGTTTGCCTTAGAGAGTACACATAGGAAATGGTGGAAGTCAACCATCTAGATAAGGTCACTTTAGATACTGACAAACAATTGGTCTGATTTTCTAAGTTGTTTAGTCCTATGTAAGTAGTACCTGAGCGGACGATGAACATCCAAAAAATGCAGCTTCTGTTCAGCTCTGTCAGAATAGTTAGGAAAGAAAACTGGTAGATCAATAGATTGGTTAATATTGGCTTGAGATACAACCTTGGGAAGAAAGGAAGGGTTAGTCAAACCCTATCCTTATGAAACACCAGATAAGGTGAGACTAATACAGAGGGCCTGAATCTCAGAAACTCTTCTTGCAGAAGTAACAGCCAGCAAAAATATAGTTTTCCATGTCAACAACTTTAAAGAACGAAGGAGGTAGAATTAGGGATGCCAACATTAAGTTCAGATCCCATTGCGGAGGAGGATGTTTCACAGGCGGTTTTAGGAGAAAAACTCCTCTCAAAAGGCTTTGCATAACCTATGAGACATGAGGGTATTGTGCTGCAAGCCATCATGCAATTTGGTAATACCAGGGATTTGCACTCTGACTGTAGATGATGGCGATCCTGAATGAAAAACCTCCACCAGGAAATCCAAAACAGAATGTATAGGTGAAGGATCAATATTTCTGGCGTTTGCCCAAATAGAAAACGTCGCCACTTGCTAGCATAAACCGTTCTAGTGGGCGACTTTAAAGAAGACACTAAAATGTCTCTGAGTCAGAAATCATTGGTAGCCTGGCTAGGGAAGGAAGTGGAGCAACCAAGCAGTGAGGTTGAGAGAATGAATGGCTGGTGCTGCTGACCCGACTGGTGGATCAAAAGATCCGGAACTGGGTCCAGATGCCAGGGCTGCACCAGAAGGTGACGATGTAGAGGCGGAAACCAAATTTGTCGAGGCCAATATGGAGCAATGAGGATTAATTTGGCTCTCAAAGCGGTGGCTTTCTGAATGACTTGTGGAATCAATGGAAAGGGAGGAAAAGCATAAAGAAGTCCCGAGGCCAATCCTGGGTTAGAGAGTCTCTCAAGGGTTGGCCGGAAGAGGAAATAGTGTGAAGTAATCTGGGCACTTGCTGTTTTGAGGGTTCAGAAAAATCTGATCCACTACAGACTGATTGAGAGACCACTCGTGAGGCATCAGAATAGATCTGCTTAGCCTGTCCGCCAATAGGTTGGACCTATCAGAAACCGCTGAATTGCCAAAGTCGGACCTGGTTCCGCCCTGTTTGTTGATGTACCAGACCACGGACATGTTGTCCAATAGTCCCTGTGGGAAGAAAGTCGTCGAGGGCTTGCAACGTTAAAAGCACTGCTCTCATCTCCAGGACATTTATGATTCTATGACCATCCTGCCCTGATAATGCCCCCACCCGATCAGAGAGGCATCCGTGGTGACTGTGGCAACTGGAGGAGGGAACAAATGGTCGGCCCTGCTGAAGAAGGGAAGATACCCACCATCGTAGATGAGCCCTGCAAGACTGTGTCACTAAGATCTCGTGTCTCATGGGCAGATCGTGGGTACCACTGCGTGAACAACATCCACTGCAGGAGGCATGTGGAAGCGAGCTAGTGGAAGAAGAACAATGGCTGCAGCCATAGGGCCTAGAACCTTCAAGACAAACCTGGCTTTGACCTTGTTGCTTTGTAACAGAAGCTGAACAAATTTCTGGATGTCCAGAATCCTTTGATTTGTTAGTCTGGCTAACATTTTATTTAATTTATAAAGGTGATAGATTGGCAAGGCAGCAGAGAGGATTTTTGAAATTCACGAAATTCCTAGACTCTTGCAAAGCTGTAAGGTGTAATCTCTGGACCGAAGAAGCTGATCCCTGGAGGTGGCGGAGAGGAGCCAGTCGTCCAAATAAGGAAACACTTGGAATCCTCGGCGTCTCAGGTGAGCTGTGACCACCGCCATGCATTTGGTGAACACTCTGGGGGCTGAAGTGAGGCCAAAGGGCAGTGCTCTGAATTGGTAATGACTGGCTCCCACACATCCAGTTGTCCTTGCCCAGAAAGGGCAGAATGGATTACAGCGTGACCATCCGAATCTTGCCTTTTGACAGACTTGTTTAGTCTGCTTAGGTCTAGTATTGGTCTCGGGGACCAAACGGATCCTACTTGGTCTGCGGCACTGTTTGGATGGCTCTTTTCCCAGGAGTTTTGAAACTTCCTGTTTTTTGACCGGGTGAGATGTCTGGAAGGGATTGTAGAGGTACGGAAACCTTTTTGTAACCCTCGGATATAATCGACTGTACCCACTTCTCTTGTGATTTCTTCCCCGACTGCCTCCAAGGGTGGACAGTAGGGATGCTGAAAGGGCTTCTCAGGAAGAGGCTCCCTGTTGCCCTGGTTCTGAGGACCCCCTGCCTCTGTTACCCCTCTGCCTCTAGGTGTCCAGTGTAGCTCCTTGGGCTTTGAACCACATCTTCCCCTTCTGACCCTTGGGATATGGTCTAGAAGGAGTGGAAAACTGGACTCGCAGAAAGAGTTTTACCGTCTTGTTCACATCTGGTCAAAGTATCCTTCACCTGAGGTCGAACAAGCATCCAGGCTTGGCGTCTAAGAGCAACACCTGATGGAGGAGTTAGATATTGAATTCAGGATAGCTAGCTGAGAGGCAATCTTTAGTTCCTTGAGAATATCTGGTAATTCAGCGAGCGCATTGCAAAGGTCGCTGAAGAAAATACCTGTCCATGGTCCTAGAATCCTTATTAGGAGGATGGCATCCACAGAGACACCTTTGGACAGGAACTGTTTGTCTCTGTTTGAGGAGCTCAAGGATGTCTGAAAATGAGACCTCCTCAGAGGGACTCATCTAAGTCGGTATCAGATGTAGTAGACTCAGGGGAGTCTGTGTCACCTGCAGGATCAGGAGAAACAAACCTGGGGCGATGGATCCCTGGGCCTGAGAGCAAGAGGCTGGCAGATGCCACTAGCCCTCGGAGCCGACAGTGAAACCCGGACCCGGATCCTGGGGCTGTAGCGAAGTCTGTTGAGGCGGGCTATGGAGCATTCACCCTCTCCAAATCGTGGTCAGACAGCCTGGAAGATAGTGGATACAGTATCGAAGGGACCGGGATCTCTCCAGCGCCGCGACAAGGCAGCAGTAGGGGTGCGGAGCCCGGCCCGCACCGAACCCACTACTCTGGCAGAAGAGCCCGGGCTCCCGACGGGCGCCGGAGCCACCGAAGGAGGCTAGGAGAACCTTCAGGTTTCAACAAACCACATTTTCTGACAGCACTGGTCACACTTCTTAAGCCTGAGACCTTGCACACAGACACAAACTAGGCCTGACTAAAACTTTCACTGAAAAACTATAATAAAAGTTTAAAACTAACCTGACACTGAAGGGAAATTAAACCCTAACTAACTTTTTCTTATTTAACAAGAAAAACTTACCTCGGAGACCTCTTTCGCTAAGCGGCAAACGAGATCTGAGGTAGTTCCGCCTTGCATCATGGGATATAGGGTTGCCTCGAGCTGGTAAAAGGAGTTCTCGAGCTAAAGCTAGTGCCGAGTCGGAGCCGAGGATCGGCTCGAACCCATCGATTGACAACTTAACATTGAGCTGTGGATTTCTCCCGTGAAAGGATTGGAATCATTTGCTGCTTTATAATTACAATTCTGTGCTCCAGAATTGATGCTCTGCAATTGTGTGTGTTCAAGATGGCCCCTATGAATTCTGTGGAATGAGATGGGGTGAGATTGGATTTTAGCCAGTTTACGGTTATGTCTAGCCTTTCTGCAGTGAGAAGAGAGTATGTCCGGGCTTCTTCCAATAGATGTCTGGTGGGGGTGGAGATGAGCCAGTCGTCTAGGTACGGAAACACTTTGAATCCTTGTAGTCGCAAGTGAGCTGTGATGACTGCCATGCACTTTGTGAACACACCGGGGGCTGTAGAGAGTCCGAAGGGTAGTACTCTGAAGTGGTAATGACTGGCTCCTGCACGGAAGCGAAGGAATCTTCTTGATGGTTTGTCCACTTTTATGTGATGGTATGTATCTTGAAGATCTATCGAGCACATCCAATAGTCTTTCCAAACTCAGAAGGACAGACTGTATTGTGACCATCCAGAATTTCTCTAACTTTAAAAACTTGTTCAATACACTGAGATCCAAAATAGGTAGCCAGTTATTTATTTTTTTTTTTTGGCACCAAATAGTCTAGAGTAGAATCCAGACCTTATCTAGTCGGGGACTATTTGATGACTCTTTCTTAGCAGCTTTGAAATCTCCAAGGCTGCTTCTTCCCTTTGACTGGGTGGAAGGCCGGGTAAGCTTGTTAATGGGAGCGCGACAAAGGTCGAAGGGGATATGATAACCTCTAGTTATTATCCTTTGTACTCCAGAACCGGTGGTAAAGGTTAGCCAGGCAGAAGGGTACAAAGAAAAATGACCCCCAACCACTTCCAGAGGAAAGCAGTTGGGCCACTCCTCAGGAGCGGTGGTAGGATTGGCCAGGGAAAGAATCCCTGGAACCCTGGTTACGCGGACCCCCTCTGCCCAGGGAGTCTTCCCTGAGAGTTTCACCCACTGCCTTCTAGGGAGAACTCTGCCTGTGTGTCATGGAAAGAACCCGGAGACTTTGTAACTCATCTTACCACTCTTCTGGTTTTTGCAGAAAGCCCATTCAAGGGAAGAACAGACACCCAACAGCAGAAAGGGTCTTACCATCCTGTTCACATCTGGCCAGTGTGCTTTTAACCTTGGGTCCGCATTAAGAGGCTTCAATGGGAGCATTGAGAAAGGAAGCCTTGAAGGGTTCTGCGAAATTACACAAGCACATCCAGGCAAGGCGCCTCAGAATACCTGAACCCATCGCTCTAGCTGCTCCTTCTGATGCGCAAAATATCAGGCGCATTGAGGAGTTAGATATCGATTCAATGGTGGCTAGCTGAGAGGCCACTGTCACGGACCTCATCAGACACAGCTCCAGCCAAAGTTTCAGAGAGCTGAGAAATTAAGTCTCTCTCAAGCTTGGCAAAATGTGCCATAGTTCAGGGACCCGACTGCAAAGGTCACTGATGCAAAGATACGCTTCCCTATTCTGTCCAGAGCCCGGGACTCTTTGCTGGGTGGATGGACAGTCTGGCTTTCTTCCGCCAGGTCTTTAGATGCAGCCCCCACCAAGACATCTACAGGAAGACCTTTGTACCAATGGGGATCACTTGCAGGAGGGGAGAAATTTCATCTGGCCTCCGGGGGGGCCTCAACGGTGTCAGGAGCCTTCCACGCACACTGAATGACGAGCCGGACAAGTTAATCGGCAGGTGGAGTAACCCAGGAGGTAGGAGGCCAGGCAAGAAAGCCCTGCAGCAACTCAGACTTTTCAAAGATGAGGTTAGAGGGCTGCCAATCACGTCTCTAAGAATTTCAAAGATATCACAGGAGGATACCTCAGAGGGTGATAGAGGGGACCCTTCCCCATCAAAGTCTATCTTCAGTAAGGGACTCTTCTGTGGAGTGCATGTGCTCCCTCTTGTACAAGCTCTTTTGATCTTCCTCAGAGGAGAAAGCAGGGGAAGACTGCACAAAAGATGTCTCCTGTGGGAGTATGTCCTAAGGCCTTTGCGCCCGGTGTCCACTAGGAGCAGCTTGTGTACATTGCGGTCCAGATGAGGGCAAGGAGAGAGCACAGGATCGCCAACTGACAAGAGGCTTCTCCATTAGCTGGAAGGCCAGTCCACCTGAAGAGGGGTGGGGGCCCACAGTAGGGGTCACCCCTCACCCAAGTGGCTCAGTCTGCCGACCCGGAGTCCCAGGACGGTTGTGAAATGCCAAAGTACGTACACCACAGCTGACATCCTGGGCAGTGGCAAGACTATCTTGCCAAAAAGGCAACTGCGGCTCTTAGTGAGGTCCATAAAGGGAACCGTAGTGGGGAATAACTGCTATATCAAGGGGCTTCAAAGGCAATGAAGGAGAAGAATAAGTAGGAATCTTTGGTAAAAGGTGATCACCTCCTGAGGAAGGATAGATCCGGGGGGGCAGTATACCTCTGGCCAAAAGCAACAGATCCACAAGACGCAACACATGTTTAGAGAGGCTTCTAGTGGATTTCACTGACATGGCTGAGAGAGAGTCAGGTCTATCCAAGGACGGGGCAAGCTCTGTTCCCACCACGGGGGAGGTCTGCACTGAAAACTGAGCTGTAATGGTCTGAACTACTGATGTCTGCACAGAGGAAATCAGTGCTGAAGGCATGGTCTGCACAGATTAGGTCAGTACCGAAGTGGTTGTTGGCGCTAAGGCCCGAGCCAAAAACATCGGGGACTAAAACTGAATGGTCGGTACCGAGAGGGAAGTCTGACGGTTAAGTTGTCAGAGCTGAAAAAGGAATGGGTGTCGAAACATCCATAGACATCTTAACAGTCTGCATCGACTGAACAGTCTGTGCCGATAAGGGAGTCTGACCAGAGGCGCTCCTTGGTACCGATGTGGTATGGAGCACACAGGTCGGTGCTGAGGGCGCAGATTGGCTCGGTGCCGAAGGTCTAGGCACCGAAAGCGCTGGAGCTGAAGTCAAGTCCGAACTGGAAATCTTGGCTTCCCACAAGAAATACAATTAACTTTTTCTGCCATCGGTTCTGGAGCAAGAAAAATATTTCCCCAATGGGGTACTTAGCTTTATAGAAGACTTCGGATCTGAAATCTGAAATTCGAACTCTAAAATCTCAGGAGTCAGCTGACCGGCACTTGCGAACTGCTTCTGCTTCGGGCACCGCGCAGCAAGACAGACTAAAGAAAATGGTGTCTGCTGCTTATTTTATACCCCTGACGACCTGACGTCAGGGAATGGGCGACAGTAGCAGACCTAGGACTTTGGAATTCAGGCCTACTGAGGGCAACCTGCCAGCAGGATTACCCAAATGTAATGACTGCAACAGTGAAACATGAAGATAATCAGTCTTTAGTAAAACCAGTGTCCTTTTTCCTGTTCTGGCATTGGCTGAACAGCCCCCCATATCCATAACTTAACTTGCTTCTGTGCCTCTGCTCATTGATTTTTTGGCAGATCTGGCCAACCGTTTGGAATTGGCAGAGTGTGGAAGTGTAATCTGTATCCCTGGTTTACTATGTTTAATACCCACTTGGCCTGGGTTATTAACTGCCAATTTTGAGCATGCAGTGCTAACTTTCCCCCTAAGGGAGCTGCCAAAAGAAGTGCTTAATGATGGCAGAGGGAAGTCATTGAGTGTTTACTACAGGGTTGCACTTCATTTCCTCCAGATTTGGAGGTAGAAGACACCCCATTGCTTTGGCCTGTAAGAATCCTGTGACTGGTACCTAGAACCTTTAGGGCGCCTGGATTTGCCCCGTGGAGATCTGTTGGACACCGGAAAGGTCCACTTTTTTGTAGGCCAGCGTCTACTGAATCTTGGTTGCTGCTCTTGTAAGAAGTCTCAGTTTGCATAGACTTGGCTTGGTCTTCCATTTTCTTTAAAACCTCTTTTGCCTTAATACCAGAGTATCATGCTGTAAGGGTGCATCCAGTAATTTAGGTTTAACATTATCAAGCAGATCTTGTTCTTTTAGAGAGGCATGTCTTCTAATCACAAATCCAGTAACTGCGGCCCTGCAGGAGGCCTTGAAGGAATCCAAACCACATTGCAAAGTATGCTTTCCAACTTGTTCTGCTGCATGCAATAATTCCTGCAATTCTTCATATTGTTGATACTTGAGCATATGAAACTGGCAGTTTAAAGCCCGAACTGCCAAGGATGCAGATATATAAACCTTCTTTCCCCATCTATCCAGTGCCCTGGAGTCTCTATCAGAGGGGGAAGGATTTTCTGCTGTTGAGGCGTTTACACCTTTTGGACCCTGTGAAATAGTTTCAGGGTCAGCAGCAGGGTTTTTAAATAAAAATTTGTGAGAGTCAGGAACCCTGTAATATCTGTCTGGCTTGCTAGGAGCCGGAGGTAAGGAGTCTGGAATCAAACTCGACTCCGCAAACACATCCACAATGTCTAAAACAGGAGGTACAGCTAAAGGCTTATGCTGAAGGAGAAGGAAATCCCTAAGCCTCTTTTTTGATTCTGAGAAATCTTTACTCTCCCAGTGAAAGTGCTCCCTCAAAGTATGCAAGGTTTCTCCAAAGGAATAATCTCCTGGAGGATATGCAGATTGGTTAGATTCTTCTGCAATAGAATCCTCACAGGGTGGTATAGAAAATTGCTGATCAGAAGAAATAGAAATCTGATCTGAAGATCCATAATCAGTTTCTTGCCAAGGCCTCTTATCAGGAGGGAGCTGGGAACCCCTGATCAAGGTAATTAGGTCTTCAGCCATTTTGATCATCTGCTTTTTGGGCATAGAGGCCTGAGCACGTTGCTCATACGTCTTTTTTTAGCTTTAGAAGTTGCTTTTGTCTTCGATTTTGAAGCTGGCATCGGTTTTATATAGAAATGCGGAGGCCTGAAGACACCCTCAGAAGCTGGTCCCTGCTCAGCAGCTCTAGACCCATCAGAGAGAGACACATCCGCATGTTCAATGCTTAGAGAATCTTGTGGCGAGCCCAACTCCACATGGGTCTCGGTACAGGCCTGCGACTCAAAAGTAGCTGGTATCGGGGGGTGCGAACGCACCTCACTGAGTACCGGCTATTGGCTTAGGAGAAGATGCTTAGTCGGTTTTGGACCTCAGTCTGTCCTTTTCTTTGCGTTTTTTGTGAACTCCAGTAGTCGGATTGTTATCAGACATTTCAGGATAGTTAAATCTGTTTCCAAAATATTTTGAAGCAAAAATATACAGACGCTCAATAGTGCATTGGTTAAATCTTGCACAAAACTGATAGCTAGGCATGTTATGATCAGGGCCTAGGCAAGGTATACAGTACAAATGGAAATCCTTAGGAGGCATTTGCTTCCCACAAGTCATGCAGTTATTAACTTTTACTGACATCTGTATGGAGCAAGAAAAAAAAAGTTTTCCCAACAGGGTACTTAGCTTTAGTGAAGCCTTCGGTTCTGAAACTCTAATTCGAAAATTTCAGGAGTCGGCTGACCGGCACTTGCCAACTGCTTCATGCACCGCGCAGCAAGAAAGACCAAAGAAAATGGCGTCGGCTGCCTGTTTTATACCCCTGACGACCTGACGTCATTGAAGGAGAGACAGCAACCGACGTAGGACCCAAGACAGTGAAGCAGATTACCCAAATGTAATGAATGCAACAGTGAAACACAAACAACATCTGCAAACCCACTGAGTGCGACAAGTGTACAAATCTTAGACGTCTATGGTGACTAGTATGTGTCTCAAAATTCCAAATTGTTAATACTCCAAAGTGCCATGAGTCTTAACAGATTTGATCTTCCCTTTCTAAACAACCCTCAAGTTCGGTGTCCAAATATGTAGCACATCCTGATGTAATGTAATTCCTACAGTCTACTATAGGGCGCCTAGGAGGATTATCCAAAGATGTATATTTTAGGTACACCGAGCAGGGAAGGAATTCTAGAGGAAGCCATATTAAGATAATTAAACTCATCCACAGATAACGTGCCTTCTAAGGTCATTCAAAATGTGATACATTTTCTTTCTAGCTACATTCATTTCATTGAGAGACTTCTTGATAAGCATCCAGTCAATATATCAAACATTCTGGTGTAATCACAAATATCCATAGCTACTAAACCTCAGGCATCATGAGCCTTATTTTCAAAAAGTATTTCATATTCTGCCCTTGTAGTATTAAATTGATTTTCCCCCTCTCCAATTCATTTCTAGCCCTGGAAACAAAATCCAATTTGTAATATTTGGTAAAAGTATGAAATGATGCCGAAGTAGCTTCTAGGATAGAGGTGTAGTCCACCCCTTTGAAAAAGGCAACTGAGGAGGCAGCTGCTCTGGTGGAATGGGCTTTAACAATCCCTGATAAAACTTTGCCATGAAGGGAACATGTACAGATGGCCTTGGAGATCCAAGAACACTGCTTAAAGACTGCATTTCCTAAAGACCTTGGGTGAAAAAAGATCAACAGCTAGTCAGATTTCCTGATGGGTATTACCTACACAAAACCAAACCTAAGTTGTCTGTGGACGTCTGAGAAATGTAGAGTCCTTTCTGAGGAATGTGAAAGGTAGAAAACAGAGCGGTTAATGGTCTGATTTAGTGAGAGCTCACTAACCACCTCAGGCATGAAGGATTAGCCCCAAGACAGACTCTGTCCTTATGGAAGATAGGGTAAGGAGAAATGGCCATCAAGGCTTGTATTTTTGATACCCTCCTGGCTGATGCGACAGCTACCAGAACTGTTTTCAAGGTAGTTTGAGGGATGCAGAGTGCTGGTTCAGAAGGTGGCAAGGTAAGTCTCAACTTCAAAATTTAAGTCCCAAGGTGCAGATGCAGGTTTGCGAGGGGAGTCTTATGTGGAGGACTCATTTCAAAAATAGCTCAACTTCCAATCTGTATGCTCAAGGAGGAGTTAAGGGTAAACAAGAGGACCTTAATTCAGGAATACATTAGTCCTGAATAAAGTAGTTCACACAAGTAAGAAAAGACAATGGGTACCGGAACGAGAAAAGGGTCCCGTTTTTTCTTTTGACACCATCTGGAAAATCTTTTCCATTTTGATAGAGTTTCTCCTAGTGCTAGGCTTTCTGACCTCCTGCAGAACACAGAGTACATCTTCAGAGTGTTGGTGTCTGAAGACTATAATAGAACCCTATCACCCATAAAGTCAGTCTAAGGTTGGTCACCTAAGTGTGTATTACAGATCCCCTGTCCTGTGCAAGTAGGTCTAAAATCGGTGGGGTAACCCATGATTGCCCATGGCTAAAAGGTAGAAAAAGTACAGTTTTGTACCTACCATAAATGTAGATGTCCGATAGACATGCAACTGCAGTCATAACATGTGGGGTTGTCCTGCCTCAGGCAGCCCTCGGTCTGCCGGATTCCAAAGTCTGGGCCCGACGTCGGCTGATGTCGCATTTCTCTCCGACGTCAGAGCGGCTGGAGTACATAAGCATCAGCAGACGCCATTTTCTTCAGTGTTTCTTGCCCCAGGTGCCCTCCAAGGAAGGCTGTAATCAAATTGGAAGACAAAAACAGGATTCCAAACAAATAAATGAGCAATAAAACAAATACACCATAACAGATATCCCCAGCTAAGAGTAACAGGGATAGGAGTGGACCCTAGGCATAGAGGGGTATGGAGGGAGGGAAAATCCGACTGCAGTTGCATGTCTATCGGACATCTACATTTATGGTAGGTAAAAAAATCAAACTGCAAACCAAAATCCAAAAGAGAAGTAGAAACGAACCAAGCAGAGACCAAAAAGTTGCACGGACTGTTTAATGTAGTAAGCTTTGGTCGAGGTAATCCCCCAACCTTCATCAGACATACACAAAATGACAACCATGATGCCTTCTTTAAATGCATGGCTTAATGAGATTACATTTTTGTTAATTGAATAATTCATTAATTATGCTTAAATGACCAAACTGTAAATATAGTATACAAAATAAATACATACAAGAAGGCTGTAGCTTTTCCCAACATAACAGAATAAATATGAACATTTTACATGTAAATAAATATTTGTATAAGATACATGTAAACAATAATTTATGAATTTAACTATAAAATAAAAAATATATAAATATATATATTGATTCACAATAAATTAACCTCACTTTAAGTTAAAAAGTTAAATTGGTTGAGAATACTAATTATTATTTCTCGACCCTACACCATAATATCATGTTCTACTCTAATGTTAAAATTCATATTTAGCAGCATTTAAACAAAATAAAATAAAATAAAACAACACAACACCAAACAAAACACTCGCCAATGATTATCATGCTTATAATAATATTATTACATGCCTTATGTTATATATATTTTTATTTAAAGATAATAATTATTAATAATAATTATAATAATTATAATTATTATTATTACTTGTACCTGGCCAGCTATACTAGCATCACCTCATTAATGCTTTTAATTTTAGTATGCTTTTTAGTGATGCATACTCATTAAGACCTGGAGAAATATAGGCTGCTGTTCTAATTTGCCATAGTAGTTCTTGTTCTTCTAACCAAAGTTGCCATGGTCCACCCCTAATACTAATATTAATTTGTTGAATGACAGAAAATACAAAGCCATGATCAGGTTCATCATGTATGTGCCTGGCAAGAGCATTTGTTAAATCTTTTCTGCCTACGGCATAAAGGTGCTCAAACTCTCTTCTTGAGTGATCTTTCCGTTTTGCCTATGTAAAATGCATAACATTTTATGCACTCAGCCACATACACAACTCTGTTACTGTCACAGTTATATCTCCCTTTTATGGCATAGGTTTTGTCCCTAATACACACACTATTCCCTGTCTTTATGTGCTTACATTGAGGACACATGCCACATTTTGACATACCAATATTTGTCCTTGTTGGTTTATGGCTAGACCTGTCCAACAAACTCTTCAAATTCATACCTCTCTTATAAACAAAACTGGGTTTTATGCCAATAGCTTTCACTAATTCAGTGTCTTCAATGATAAAATTCCAGTTTTTATTTATGATGTCTCTAATTTCCTGAAAGTCAACACAAAAAGTGAAAATGAAATTAATGTTAAACTGTGATGCGTCTCTATTTGATGACTCTACATTAGTTTGTATGGAACCACCTCCTATTAGGGGTCGGAAGTGACCTGCGTTTGTTTGAGACTACCTCATCCTTAACTTCCCTAATTAGAGCATTTGGATACCCTCTCATTGCAAACTTAATACTCAAATTGTCACATTCAATTATGAAATCATCATTGTCCGACACCATCCTAGCAGCCCTCACAAACTGTCCTTTCACCACGCTTCTCTTCTGGTGAAAGGGATGACAGCTTGTGAAGTGAAGAAAGGAGTTAGAATGTGTTGGCTTCCTAAATATCACCGATTTATATTTATTGTTCAAGATATCTTTACTTAGTTTTACATCTAAGAAGCACATCTCATTGATACCTACTGAGTAAGTAAATTGTAAAAAATTAGTCATGCTTGTGAGGCTTTCCATAAATTGAGGGATTAGGTCAACTGGCCCTTTCCAGAAGAAGCACATGTCATCTTGGTACCTGTTGTACCAAGTGACATGTTGTGTGTATAAAATGTTCTGAAAAAGTAATTCATTTTCCCAATATGCTAGGACAGAGTTTGCAAAGCTGCAACCACAAGGTGACCCCATTGCAATCCCAGTTTTCTGAAGGTAAAATTGTCCTTTAAAGGTGAGAAAATTATTGAACAAAATGACTTCTAGTAAGGTTTCAACAAGATTCATCTGGTCATTAGAAGCTTCTTTCCTTAACATGAAGTCCCTTGTCCACTCAATGCCTAATTTCTGGGGTATGACTGTGTATAGATCTTTGATATCTACAACTAAAAATATACAATTTCTATCAAACGCCATTTTATCTATCCCTTGTAAAAAGCTCCAAGAATCCTTGCAGATTTGAGGCTGTTTTTAATAAAGGTTTCAAAATCTCATCTACCAGTTTGGCACAAGCATATGTAATGGACCCTCGTCCGTCAACAATTGGTCTAAAAGGAGGATTTTTTAGATCCTTGTGGATTTTGGTGCCAAACAAAGTAGGAATTTTTGGCGCTGACATATTTAAATAGTGGAAAGTGTCACTGTCTATCGTACCTTCAATAAACAAATCATCCAAAATTCTTTTAATTTTATTATATGCTATATGTATTTCATTCAAACTGGCCTGTGTATAACTATCCGAATCTAAATGTTCTAATAACCTATTCTCATAGAGATATTCATCCATAAATACCAAACCCCCTCCTTTATCTGGGGACATAACCCTGATGTTGCATTCATTAAGGAGAGACAAAAATGCTATTTCTTCTTGAGATGTGTTGAGTTTCCTATTATGAAACTTAGGTCTATTATTGACCATTGATCTTAAATCATTCTCACACACTCTCTCAAAAACATTAAGGGAATTATGTAATGGGGGATTAAAGATGCTTGAAACTCTGTGAGTATCTATAAGAGATGGTGTGTTGCCTAGTCTGAATGCCAAATTTAATTTGCGCACATATAATTTCAGATCTACAATAGTTCTAACTGCATTGCATTTCTTATCCGGCACAAAACTGAGACCTCTCGATAAAAAATTAATAACATTCTGTTCTACAGTAAGAACTGTATAATTGTAGATCTTAAAATCTCCTGACTGACTAGTTAGAACACTAGGGCAACTGTCATCTATATTACTTATCTCCTCCGTTGGTTCCCCTTCCTCCTCCTCTGTGTTCTCCCTCTGATTGGAAGTGGAGTTGTTGTTCCTGCTCGTGCCAGGGTTCATGGTGTCCCCCACAATGTGAAAACCCTGGTTGTTAGCATTCGAGTTATAAGCCTGTTGACCTTGGTTATGATTGCCACCATTTATGTTAGCATTATTAACCTGATGGCTTTGATTTCTGATGCGCTCACTTCTTCTAATTTGGGGCGCTTCAGAGTTATCGTTAATGTCTTGTGCTTCCACTTGAGGAGGGGAATCAATAACTTGATTATTGTTTGTATTAAACAAGTTGGTTTGATTCAAAGGGGGAGGGGGGTACGCCTTTTTGTTACCATATTCTTTTAAATCTCGGTCAATTTTTCTTTTCTTATTAACCACTAATTTGTTAATGGTTGCATCAATGCTAGATAAAATCCTTGCATAATCATATTTAAATCTGATAAACTCAGAGTGACTCTGAAGAAACATTTCGAGTTGTGTTAAATCAACTTGTAGTGTATTGAGTTCCACATTATAAAAATTAAAGAATTTAAGAACTCAATGCCCTGTTTGTCAAATAAAGCAATGAGTTCTTGATGATACACAGAATTATTAACTAATCCTGCAGGGTAACGCCACTCCTGGTTTGGCAGCATCATCCACCACAGAGAGAACAGGGTATAGCTAGGGCCTGTGCTGTGGTAGGTGCAGAAAAGTCCTAAGTCTTTTTCTGAGAAAAAATCCTGTTGCTGCCATTGAAACTGTTCCCGCATGGCATGCAGGGTTTCTCCAAAGGAGAATTCTTCTGGTGGGAACAGCTTGAATGGATTCTTCAGCATCAGAATATTGGAAAAGGGCCTCAGGCTGGTCAGTTATGTCTGATTCATGAGCAGAATCATCAGAAGACACTGGCTCGGGGCTGAGAGGCCCTGTCTGGGTGAGATTGAGATCCTCTAATTAAAGAAATTAAATCTTCTGCCAAAGAAAGCATTTGAGAACTAGAAGAGGGCCTGGATGAGGGGGTTTAACAGGCACTGATTTAGTAGTCTGGCCTTAATGGACATGGCTGCTGGGCCTAGCAGCACCACGGCTGGGGTAGAGACATCCAAGGGATGGTATCTGATAAGTCAGTCAAATGGGTAAAATTTCTGTTCTGTTTCAGCAGGGTAGAATTGTGGGGCTCGAGGTCAGCTGAAGTTTGAGCAGTTTTTTCGAGCAGTTTGCGGTTGGCCGGAAACCGAGACACTTGTTTTTTGCCGTGGTTTGTTCGGAAACCCGACCGCGAAAGTGTCGGTCTTTATCTTGCGTTTTTTTTTGGGGGGGAGTCGGAATCGCGACATAACATAAATGTAATCATCAAAAAAAAAAAACTGCAAACTCCGACGACCGCCTAAGCGCGTCGCGTGTGGAAAAGAGGCACAGGCCGAACAGGCTGCTACCCGTGGGCTGGGCGGCTAAACAAGGCAGACAGTAAGAGTGGAAATCTTTATGAGGTATTTGTTTCCCACAGGTTAAACAATTGTTAACTTTTTCTGACATCGGCTGAGGCAAGAAAGAGTCCCCATCTGTTAGCTTTTTAGAGTCTTGCAGTAATCGGTAGAAGTAATCTCTGGATCCCTTGCGCCAGCGCAAGAAAGACTGAGGAAAATGGGCGTCGGTGATGCTTTTACCGAAGACCAGCAGAGATGACGCCGGGTGGAGTGCGACATCAGCAAGCCGGACCGGACTTTCTGCCTGACGACAGGACAACCCACTTGTTATGACTGCAGATGCATCCATGAAGGACATCAACTTGTTATCAAATAAATTGAGTTTATCAATAAACATAGATGAGCTCACCATATTGTTCACATCAGAAATAGTGGCTACATTAGAATTGTTATTGTCCAATGACGAAAAAAGTCCTTCTTGGCTAAAAAGGTGGCCATCGATGGAATAGGTGTGCTATCATTAGCCCCATGGAGTCGCAAATCTGTGTTATTCCCCATGGCATTGTTCGATGTAGGAGCTGCTCCGTTTGGGTTAATTTCCGTTGAGCTCGTGGTTCCCTGTCCTCTGTTAAGCGTGCTGCTACCCTGTACACGCTGAGCTGGCTGAATTAGCCCCGTTGACGAGGAACCGGATGCACCCACGCTGGCGGTCCCATCAGGTACAGCTTGTTGACTAGTACTGTTCCTAGTAATACAAGCTTGAACTTGCTGCGATGAATTGTCTACTTTGGTTAACAACATATTAACCAACGCCGTAAGGTCTATTGGCGAGTCGCTAGTATTGGCTGCTTCTTGACTGTTCTGTAAGTTAGTTTCATTATGTTGAACACTAGGAACTAACTCTTCCTCTTTGGAAAAAAGAGGTTGTGACCCAGTCCTATGATGCACGCTGCTCTGCCCCACGGAAACGTTTCCACTCGCCATAACAAACAAACTGGTTAAAAATCAAACTGCAAACCAAAATCCAAAAGAGAAGTAGAAACGAACAAAGCAGAGACCAAAAAGTTGCACGGACTGTTTAATGTAGTAAGCGCTTTCGGTCGAGGTAATCCCCCAACCTTCATCAGACATACACAAAATGACAACCATGATGCCTTCTTTAAATGCATGGCTTAATGACATTACATTTTTGTTAATTGAATAATTCATTAATTATGCTTAAATGACCAAACTGTAAATATAGTATACAAAATAAATACATACAAGAAGGCTGTAGCTTTTCCCAACAAAAACTCTGTCCTAGCATATTGGGAAAATGAATTCCTCTTTCAGAACATTTTATACACACAACATGTCACTTGGTACAACAGGTACCAAGATGACATGTGCTTCTTCTGGAAAGGGCCAGTTGACCTAATCCCTCAATTTATGGAAAGCCTCACAAGCATGACTAATTTTTTACAATTTACTTACTCAGTAGGTATCAATGAGATGTCCTTCTTAGATGTAAAACTAAGTAAAGATATCTTGAACAATAAATATAAATCGGTGATATTTAGGAAGCCAACACATTCTAACTCCTTTCTTCACTTCACAAGCTGTCATCCCTTTCACCAGAAGAGAAGCGTGGTGAAAGGACAGTTTGTGAGGGCTGCTAGGATGGTGTCGGACAATGATGATTTCATAATTGAATGTGATAATTTGAGCAATAAGTTTGCAATGAGAGGGTATCCAAATGCTCTAATTAGGGAAGTTAAGGATGAGGTAGTCTCAAAACGAAACGCAGGTCACTTCCGACCCCTAATAGGAGGTGGTTCCATACAAACTAATGTAGAGTCATCAAATAGAGACACATCACATTTTAACATTAATTTCATTTTCACTTTTTGTGTTGACTTTCAGGAAATTAGAGACATCATAAATAAAAACTGGAATTTTATCATTGAAGACACTGAATTAGTGAAAGCTATTGGCATAAAACCCAGTTTTGTTTATAAGAGAGGTATGAATTTGAAGAGTTTGTTGGACAGGTCTAGCCATAAACCAACAAGGACAAATATTGGTATGTCAAAATGTGGCATGTGTCCTCAATGTAAGCACAAAGACAGGGAATAGTGTGTGTATTAGGGACAAAACCTATGCCATAAAAGGGAGATATAACTGTGACAGTAACAGAGTTGTGTATGTGGCTGAGTGCATAAAATGTTATGCATTTTACATAGGCAAAACGGAAAGATCACTCAAGAAGAGAGTTTATGAGCACCTTTATGCCGTAGGCAGAAAAGATTTAACAAATGCTCTTGCCAGGCACATACATGATGAACCTGATCATGGCTTTGTATTTTCTGTCATTCAACAAATTAATATTAGTATTAGGGGTGGACCATGGCAACTTTGGTTAGAAGAACAAGAACTACTATGGCAAATTAGAACAGCAGCCTATATTTCTCCAGGTCTTAATGAGTATGCATCACTAAAAAGCATACTAAAATTAAAAGCATTAATGAGGTGATGCTAGTATAGCTGGCCAGGTACAAGTAATAATAATAATTATAATTATTATAATTATTATTAATTATTATCTTTAAATAAAAATATATATAACATAAGGCATGTAATAATATTATTATAAGCATGATAATCATTGGCGAGTGTTGTTTTGTTTGGTGTTGTGTTTTATTTTATTTTATTTTATTTTGTTTAAATGCTGCTAAATATGAATTTTAACATTAGAGTAGAACATGATATTATGGTGTAGGGTCGAGAAATAATAATTAGTATTCTCAACCAATTTAACTTTTTAACTTAAAGTGAGGTTAATTTATTGTGAATCAATATATATATTTATATATTTTTTATTTTATAGTTAAATTCATAAATTATTGTTTACATGTATCTTATACAAATATTTATTTACATGTAAAATGTTCATATTTATTCTGTTATGTTGGGAAAAGCTACAGCCTTCTTGTATGTATTTATTTTGTATACTATATTTACAGTTTGGTCATTTAAGCATAATTAATGAATTATTCAATTAACAAAAATGTAATCTCATTAAGCCATGCATTTAAAGAAGGCATCATGGTTGTCATTTTGTGTATGTCTGATGAAGGTTGGGGGATTACCTCGACCGAAAGCGCTTACTACATTAAACAGTCCGTGCAACTTTTTGGTCTCTGCTTGGTTCGTTTCTACTTCTCTTTTGGATTTATGGTAGGTACAAAACTGTACTATGTCCTTCAAGAATGCAACTGAAGTCATAACATGTGGGTAGAATACCATAGCTTAGCTGGGGGAGGAGGTATGCTCTAGGAAAGAGATGGTGAGGCAATCAAACCCTGCAGGACTGCCGAAGCAAATCCTGCTCTGGATCTGGAATATAGAGGGAGATTGTAGTGTTTGGAGAATGTATGCACGGAGCTCCATGTAGCAGCTTCTAGAATGTCCTTGGTAGGCACCCCTCTTAAAAATGCTGTAGAGGTGGCTGTAGCTCTGGTGGAATGTGGTCTGACATTGGCTGGAACAGTCTTTCCATGAAAGGAATAACAGAATCTGATGCAATGTCCAATCCATTTAGAAATAGTCTGTTTTAAAATTGCTTTTCCTTGGACTGCAGGGGCGTAAGCTACAAAAAGTTGTTCAGACTTCCTACTGGCTTTGGTTCTGTCCAGGTAGTATCGAAGTTGTCTGTGAATGTCCAAGGTATGCAAAGTCTTTCCCCTTATTCTCAGGATTGGGGAAGAAAGCAGGCAGATGAATGGCTTGATTTAGAGAAACCCTAGATACCACCTTTGGCATAAAAGTAGGGTTGGTCCTTAATGAAACCCTGTCTCTGTGGAAAATAATAAAGGGTGGTATTGCCATTAGGGCCTGTAGCTCCGAAACCCTTCTTGCTGAGGTAATTGCCAACAGGAAAGCTGTCTTCCATGAGAGAAATTGCAAATCAACTGAAGCTGCTGGCTCAAAAGGAGGTAGAGTCAGTTTTTCTAAGACAAAATTGAGGTCCCAGGCTGGCACTGGGGCCTTTCTTGGTGGCTTAATGTTCTTGATTCCCCTGAGAAATTGTCTTAGTAAGGGGTGAGAGAAAACAGGAGGATCAGTGTTGTATCTAGCTGAAATAGCAGATGCATGTATCTTTATGGAAGAATATGAGAGGCCGTTCTTTAACATATCTGCCAAATATTCCAAGATAAGTGGGATGTTCAGCAATGATGCATCATGTCCCTTGCTGGTATTCCATTTGCTGAATCTTTTCCACTTAAGTAAACCTTTCTGGTGGATGGTCTTCGAGCCTCTGTTAGTATCCGCTGAACTTCCTTGGAGAGAGATAAGCTGAAGTTATTTATGGGATCTCCCAGGCTGTTAGCTGCAGTGTTTCGAAACTGTGTTGAGTCAAAAGGAGAGGCCACTGAGGGAGGGCCCACCTCCTGGTGTGACATATGCTCCGTAGTAGTAGGTACCAGTGTTGTCTTGGCCAATCCGGAGCTATTATGATTCCCTTGGGCTTCTCTGCTTTGATCTTTAGTAATACTGAGGTCATCAGTGGCAGAGGTGGGAATGCATAGATTGCTAGGGAGTTCCAGTTGAATGAGAGGGCATCTATTTTCCAAGCTTTTGGATGGTATGTCCTTGTGCAAAATTTTGGTAGAAGATGGTTGAGGTGAGAGGCAAATAGGTCCACTTCTGGCTTGCCCCATGTCGAAGTGAGTTGTCTGAAGGCCTTCGGATGTAACCTCCACTCGTGTGGATCTGTGAAATTCCTGCTTAGGCTGTCCGCCAACACATTGTCTTTTCCTGGAACAAACTGGGATTGTAACTGGATGTTTAGGCTCAGTGATTTCTCCCAAAGCTGCATTGTCAGTCTGCAAAGAGGGTAAGAGTGGGTGCCCCCCTGCTTGTTTATGTACTACATCACAGTGGTGTTGTCCGTCCGTATCATTAAATGGCCTTGCTGGAGTTGGTGTTGAAAAGCCTCGATGGCATGCATCACTGCCAGCATTTCCTTTCGGTTTATATGCAGATGTGTTTCCTTTGGAGACCATTGTCCTTGTATACACCTGCCTTCCATGTGCGCCCCCATCCAAGGTCTGAGGCGTCTGTAGTCATGGTCTGTGTTATCTGTGGTTTTTTGAATGACATACCTGTGTTTTCCTGGCTCACCGAGGCCCACCATAGGAACTCCTTTTGTAGGCATGGAATGAGTGCTATGATTGTCTCCAAGTTGTTGCTGTGTTGAGACCAAATGCTTTTTAGGTACCATTGAAGCTTTCTCATGTGTAGTTTTGCTAATGGAACCAGTAGAATGCAGGATGCCATGTAACCCAGGGCCTGTAGGAATCTCCTTGCAGTCATCTGGGTGAGTTTTGCTAAACCTTTGAAGTAATGAGTTAACTTCTCTTGCTTGTCTTCTGTCAGGTAAGCCATCTGAGAGGCTGTGTCTAGTTTGGCTCCTAAGAAGATTATTTGCTGGGATGGCTGCAGTCTTGACTTTTGGAAGTTGACTGTGTATCCCAGAGCTTGAAGTAATCGTATGACATAATCCAGGTTTT
This sequence comes from Protopterus annectens, assembly GCF_019279795.1. Classification (NCBI taxonomy): domain Eukaryota; kingdom Metazoa; phylum Chordata; order Ceratodontiformes; family Protopteridae; genus Protopterus; species Protopterus annectens. The sequence goes on along the minus strand of NC_056751.1, from coordinate 332,260,913 downwards.
TTTGTCAACATCAATTTGTCGTCCGCTTGTATGAGGCAGTCGTCCAGGTATGGGTAAATTTGTATACCCTGGAGCCTGCAATGAGCAATTACTGAAGCCAGGCATTTTGTAAATACTCTGGGCGCAGTAGATAAGCCAAATGGCAATGCTGAGAATTGATAATGCTCTGGCTCTGCAAGAAATCTGAGGTATCTTCTGCAGCTGTGTCTGATAGGGACATGCAGGTATGCCTCCTTGAGGTCCAGAGTAATCAGCCACGACTGCTTGCCCAGCATGGGAAGGAGTTGCTGTAGAGTCAGCATTTTGAACTTTGGTACTATGAGAAAGGTGTTTAATGCGGACAAGTCCAGTATTGGTCTCCATTGAGATTCTTTTCTTGGAACAAGGAACAGTCTTGAGTAAAACCCCTGTTCTTGTTCTGGAACTCTTTCTGTGGCTTTCATTCGAGTCAGCAGAGTGATTTGCTTGATAGCCTCTGCCCTTTGATTTTGTGGTAGGTTTGGCATGCCTTGTTTTCTTGGTAAGGTATGAAAATGAAACCTGTACCCTCGGTCTATAATGTCCAAAATCCATTTGTCCTTTGTCAGTCTGTGCCAGTTTTCTGCAAACAGAGATAATTTCCGGCCCAAGGGAGCTTCTAGTTGTTCCCTGGTAGGCGGTAGTAGAGGAAAGTCATTGAGTTTGTGGTTGTTGGGCAGGTGAAACCCCTGCATCACTTCTTTGGTTTCCTGGCTGCCATTGTCGTCCCCTGTAAGGGCCTCTGTATTGGCCTCTTCCTCGGCCACGTCTGTTCTTACCCCTTTGAAACTTTTCTGGATTAGGAAAGGACCAGTTTTTTGAAGGCCAATTCCTACTGAATCTGGGGGGTTGAACCTAGAGGAAATCTTTCACCGTCTGAACTGATTTTGCTTTTTCTTCGATGGTCTTTAACACATCCTTAGCATTTGCACCAAAAAGCTTGTTTTCCAAAGGTGCATCCAGAAGTTTTGCTTTTACATGATCTGGTAGAGGTTGATCTTTTAACCAAGCATGTCTACGAATGACTGCCCCTGTCATAGCTGCCCTACATGAAGCTTCCAATGCATCATATCCACACTGCAGGAAGTGATTGCTTACTTGCTGAGTGTTATGTACAGCTTCCTGCAAAGTCTTCCTGTCTAAAGGATCAGGAGAAGCTAATGTTTTTTGTAAATCTTCTAAGAGATAATCCTGATATTGTAACATATGAAAAAGGCAATTTAAAGCTCTCATAGATAAGGTAGTGGATGTGTAAACCTTTTTGCCCCATCTCTCTAATGACCTTGCTTCCCTGTTGGAGGGCAAAGGATTTTTTGAGGTGGAGGCTGAAACTCCTTTAGGCCCCTGTGAAATAAGTTTCCAAATCAGCAGTATGGGCCCTGAATAAATGGGAATGAGGTTCTGGGACCCTGTAATACCTGTCTGGCTTGGCTGGAGCAGGAGGAAGAGAATCAGGGGTATCACTAGAGTCAGAATACAAATCATCCAGAACATCAAGTACAGGAGGAATAGCTAAGGGCCTGTGCTGAGGCTTCTTAAGGAAAGTCCTAAGGCGTTTCCTAGAATCAGAATATTCCTGACCCTGCCACTTGAAAAGTTCCCTCATGGTGTGCAGAACTTCCCCAAAAGAAATATCCTCAGGAGGGGAGGCCGAAGGGATGGAATCTTCTGCATCCGAGTCCTCATAGGTCTGGAACAGCTCTTCCTGGCTATCAGAGTGGACAGAGCCCTCAGAGTCTTCATCTGAAGGAGTAGGGTCAGAGGGTTCAACCCGGGCCTTTATCAGGAGGAGGCTGGGATGCCCTCTCAGGATGGGCCTGTGAACCTCTAATCATGGAAATTAAATCAGCAGCCATGGACATAATTTCTGTCTCCGGAGTCGGCTGAGGTAAGGATTTAGAAGTAATATGCTTTGTTTTGCTGGCTGCCTTAGCCCTAGTGTAGGCCTTAATAGACATGGCCATAGGAGGCCTGGCAGCTCCACGTGCAGGAGTGACCTTGTCTACAGCAATGGTCTCTGGCATTTCCTCGGTTTCGGTGTCCGGAGGAAAGTCTATAACTGGCTGAGTAATGTCTGGAATCGGAGTAGTCGGTAATGCGGTGTCTTCGGTTCAGAGCGGTGGAAAGACAGTCTCAGAGGGAGCCGGAGCACTCGCGCTAGGTTTTGGAGTGGAGTCGGTGGTAGACGCGGGCCGAGGATGTCTGTCCCGGTCTTTGCACTTTTTGGGAGTTTGCGATGTCGAAAGATCCGACGGCATGGTGTAGGCAAATTTATCGCCGAGAAAATCTTCAGCGAACTCCACCCGGCGCCTGAGTGCGCTTGTTGAAGCGAGCACAGGCTACACAGGCCGAGACGTCGTGGTCTGGGCCCAGGCAAGGGAGGCAGTAAGAGTGGAAATCCTTATGAGGTATTTGTTTACCACAAAAAAGACAATTGTTAACTTTTTCAGTAATTTCTGACATCGGCTGAGGCAAGAAAAGGTCCCCAACGGGGTACTTAGCTTTTTTGATGACTTCGGTATCGTAGAATACAGGAGCTGACCGACTGGCACTTGCGAACTGCTTCTGCTTCGGGCGCCGCGCGGCAAGAAAGACTGAAGAAAATGGTGTCGGCTGATGCTTATGTACTCCAGCCGCTCTGACGTCGGAGAGAAATGCGACATCAGCCGATGTCGGACCCAGACTTTGGAATCCGACAGAGGGCTGCCTGAGGCAGGACAACCCCACATGTTATGACTGCAGTTGCATTCTTGAAGGACATCAGGAAACCAATGCAGTCTTGGCCAGAAAGGGGGGTCACCAGCAGGATTTTTGGTTTGTCCCTCTGAATCTTCAGAGGGACCTTCTGAATTAGTGTGAAGGGGGGAAGGCAGAGATACATCCCCACCCAAGAAACAGAGACTATGTCCACCTTTCAAGGTTGAGGATGTAGACTCCTTGTGCAAAAATAAAAGCATCTGTCCGTTCTGGGAGGAAGCTAACAGATCTGTGTGCAGAATAACCCACCTGTGAATAAGATCCAGGAACACCTCCCTGTGAAGCATCCATTCATGAAAGGGTGCAGAAGTTCTGCTTAGTGCGTCTGCCATAACATTCCCTGCTGAAAGGATGTACACTGCTTTTAGGATATGTAGCATCGATGCCAAGGTCCAAATTTGAATGGCCAGACTGCACAGAGGGCAAGATCTCATCCCCCAATGCTTATGTACCACAGGACAGTCACACTGTCTGATTGCTTTCAATGTGCCCGAGACCAGGGCTTGTTGGAAGGTAGAGATAGTGCCCTCATTTCTTATGTTGATATGGTCCTTTTGTCAGAGTAGACCATTTTCTCTGCAGTGTTTTGTTTTTGGGTGTGCATAAGGACCACTCCCCAACCTATATCTGAGGCATCTAAAGATCTGCTGTAATAGGGGAGGTACCTGTAGGGGGATGCCCTGGTTGTGACCGATGGCAGAAATCCACCATTGTAGTTCTTTCTTCAGGCATGGTAGCAGAGGGAGAGGGGTATGCAGAGGATGAGTGATGGCTCCACTGAGTTTTCAGAACCCAGTGGATCTTCCTCGTATGCAGTCTTGCCAAAGGGAGCATGGGTATCAGGGATGCCATGCAGCCCAAGACCCTTAGAAATTCTCTGGCTGGTAAATGAGGTTGATTGAGAAGGTGAGGTCTGTTTATCCTCTGATCTGGTATGACAGCAGTCATCCTGTCTGTTCTGATCCTGCACCCCAGGAAAATTAGGTCTTGATGGGGGGGGGGGGGGGGGCAGGTGGGATTTTGCCTCGTTTACAGTGGACCCCAACTTGGCCAGGCTAAATGTCACCCTTTGCAGGGGGTAGTACAGGGTTTTGACAGTCCTGGTGACGTATTAATAGGTCTAGGTATGGGTATATTTGGATTTCTTGACTTCTGCAGTGGGCAATCACTGGAGCTAGGTACTTTGTAAATACCAGAGGTGCTGTGGAGAACCCAAAACATATGCAGAGAATTAAAAATGTAAAAAACCTACTCAACGCATAGGAATTGCCTGTAGTCTGGCCTTATAGGAATATGAAGGTAGGCATCCTTCACATACAGAGCTACCCTGAAGGCCTGGTTTGGGATAAGAGGCAAGAGTAGCTGTAAGATCAGCATTTTGAAAGTGTGGACCTTGAGGAAAAGTTTCAGAACAGATAAATCCTGAAATGGTCTCAAAGGACAAAATTTCTTTGGGACCAGAAATATCCTTGAGCAATGGCCCTTGTTCCTCTGTTGTGTAGGTACCCTTTCTATGGTGCCCAGAGCCTGTAATTGATGGAGATAAAAATTTCAGGTCTACAGAAGCAGGAGCCTCAAAAGGCGGAGCAACCAAGGCTTGTAAAACTAGGGTAAGATTCCACGGAGGCATAGGATCCTTAATCAAGGGTCTTAAATGAAAGGTACCTTTAAACATTTTGCAAAGTCTAGAGGAAGATAAGGAAGCCATATTCTCACCTACATGAAAATTAAAAACGGCTGCCAGTTGAACTTTCAATGAAAAATATATGGCAAGAACTCAAGGACTGCTGGAATAGGAGCTGCCAAGGGTCCAAGTACCTCTGAGAAGCCCAGATAGAAAAACACTTCCATTTCCTATGATAAATTTTTCTGGTGGACGATTTATGAGCTTAAACCAGAATAGACAACCGGGGAAGACAAAAGAGGAGTCCTAGCAATCAAGGGAACTGGAGCAGCCAAGTCGTAAGCTTCAGACTGCCCAGGTCAGGACAAACACCCTTCAAGGGACGCGAAATGAGATCCAGAATCCCAGGAGGAACTACAAGATGAGACCAAAGACAGAAACCAGATTTGACAAGGCCAGATTGCAGCAATGAGGATAATTCTGCTCCTCAACAGTCAAGTCATCTGTAGAATTTTGTCAGAGGCAAAGGGGGATAAGCATAAAGAAGACCGGAAAGCCAAGCATGGACCAGAGCGTCCCTCGGGGATTCCCCCTGTGGGGGGGATCAGAGCGAAGAACTCGCTGCACTTCACATTGGAAGGAGATGCGAAGAAATCGGAGCAAGGCCGACCCTACTTGAAGGGCATTAGAATAGTCCTGCTCAGTTTGTCCGCCAGAATATTTGATCAACCAGGAATATGCGTTGCTACCAGGAAACAGCTGGTGGAGATCGCCTATTCCCAAACTCTCATGGCCTCATGACAAAGGGGATAGGACCTGGTTCCCCACATTTGTTGATGTACCAGACCACTAACACTGTCAGAATAGCAATCGTTCCCAAAGGAAGAAAGGCATGAAGGGCCTGCAACGCTAATAAGACTGACATCATCTCTAGAACAGATATGCAATTAGGTCGCGTTCAGAGACCACGTGCCTTGGACCATCCTGCCCAAACAATGCCCCTCCCCACCCTAAATGGGAGGTGTCCGTGGTCACAGTGGCTTGGGGGGGTGCAAGAAATGGGCGTCCCTCTGAGCTCCAGGGAATGTATCCACCACAGGAGAGACCTCCTACACGCGTTGCTTATGTGAAAAGGATGCGTCAAAGGCAGATCTAAAAGGGACCAGTGGACCGCCAACACCCACTGCAGAATTTGCATATGAAGGAGAGTACAGGGGAGGAAAGTACTGGTGGCTGCCATGGAAAATACAGTTAATACACTGACCATAAATATACATGTTAGAGTGTAATTACTGTTGCAGTCATCACATTTGGGTCATCTGCCTGCAGGAAGCCCTCAGCCAGCCTGAATATCAGTCTTGGGTTTCTGCGATGGATGCAGTCACTTCTATGACGTCAGGTCATCAGGGGTATAAAACATGCAGCAGACACCATTACATCAGTTTTTCTTACCCCAGATGTCAGGTGCCCCCAAAATACAAAGCAATTATATGGTATGTAATACCCAAGCAAAAAACAAATACCAATGACACAAAATATTCCAGAAAAGAAAGAAATCAAGAGAAGTCAAGGAGCTGGAGGAAGGGTAACCAGGACTGCAACAGTGAATATAACTGAACATCTACACTTATGGTAAGTGCACAGAAAGTACAGTTGTGTACCTACCATAAATGTAGATGCTCGAATGTATTAACTGTTGCAGTCATTACAATTGAGTTATCCTGCTGGCAGGCTACCCGCAGTCGGCAAGGTTATCCTGCTGGCAGGCTACCCGCAGTCGGAAAGGTTATCCTGCTGGCAGGCTACCCGCAGTCGGAAAGGTTATCCTGCTGGCAGGCTACCCGCAGTCGGAAAGGTTATCCTGCTGGCAGGCTACCCGCAGTTGGCCCGAGTCGCAAAGTCTAGGTCCGGCGTCAGTTGCAGTCACCTCCTCCCGGACTTCAGTGCGCCAGGGGTATAAAACATGCAGCAGACGCCATTTTCTTGAATTTTTCTTGCCCCAGATGTCAGGTGCCCCTAAAATGTTAGGCTAAATTATGCCAATAAGAATGCGCACACAAAAATCAACTTTTCCTTCATCTACAAGCAAACACACCACATAAGTTTACATAATAGAGAAGTACAAATAAGTCCCAGCAAAGAAAGGGGGATGGTGGGAGGGTAAAGTACAGTTTTGTACCTACCATAAATGTAGATGTCCGATAGACATGCAACTGCAGTCATAACATGTGGGTTGTCCTGCCTCAGGCAGCCCTCGGTCGGCCGGATTCCAAAGTCTGGGTCTGACGTCGGCTGATGTCGCATTTCTCTCCGACGTCAGAGCGGCTGGAGTACATAAGCATCAGCCGACGCCATTTTCTTCAGTGTTTCTTGCCCCAGATGCCAGGTGCCCTCCAAGGAAGGCTGTAATCAAATTGTAAGACAAAAACAGGATTCCAAACAAACAAATGAGCAATAAAACAAATACACCAAAACAGATATCCCCAGCTAAGAGTAACAGGGACAGGAGTGCACCCTAGGCATATAGAGGGGTATGGAGGGAAGGAAAATCCGACTGCAGTTGCATGTCTATCGGACATCTACATTTATGGTAGGTACAAAACTGTACTATGTCCTTCAAGAATGCAACTGCAGTCATAACATGTGGGTAGAATACCACAGCTTAGCTGGGGGAGGAGGTATGCTCTAGGACAAAGATGGTGTGGCAATCAAACCCTGCAGGACTGCCGAAGCAAAGCCTGCTCTGGATCTGGAGTATAGAGGGAGATTGTAGTGTTTGGAGAATGTATGCACGGAGCTCCATGTAGCAGCTTCTAGAATGTCCTTGGTAGGCACCCCTCTTAAGAATGCTGTAGAGGTGGCTGTAGCTCTGGTGGAATGTGGTCTGACATTGGCTGGAACAGTCTTTCCATGAAAGGAGTAACATAATCTGATGCAATATCTAATCCATTTAGACTTCCTACTGGCTTTGGTTCTGTCCAGGTAGTATCGAAGTAGTCTGAATGTCCAAGGTATGCAAAAGTCTTTCCCCCTTATTCTCAGGATTGGGGAAGAAAGCAGGCAGATGAATTGCTTGATTTAAAGAAACCCTAGATACCACCTTTGGCATAAAAGTAGGGTTGGTCCTTAATGAAACCCTGTCTCTGTGAAAAATAATAAAGAGTGGTATTGCCATCAGGGCCTGAAGCTCCGAAACCCTTCTTGCTGAGGTAATTGCCAACAGGAAAGCTGTCTTCCATGAGAGAAATTGCAAGTCAACTGTAGCTGCTGGCTCAAAAGGAGGTAGAGTCAGTTTTTCTAGGACAAAATTGAGGTCCCAAGCTGGCACTGGGGCCTTTCTTGGTGGCTTAATGTTTTTGATTCCCCTGAGGAATTGCCTTAGTAAAGGGTGTGAAACAACAGGAGGATCAGTGTTGTATCTAGCTGAAATAGCAGATGCGTGTATCTTTATGGAAGAATATGAGAGGCCGTTCTTTAACATATCTGCCAAATATTCCAAGATGAGTGGGGTGTTCAACAAAGATGCATCATGTCCCTTGCTGGTATTCCAATTGCTGAATCTTTTCCACTTTGCTAAGTAAACCTTTCAGGTGGATGGTCTTCGAGCCTCTGTCAGTATCCGCTGAACTTCCTTGGAGAGAGAGAGAGGCTGTAGTTATTCATGGGATCTCCCAGGCTGTTAGCTGCAGTGTCTGAAGATTTGGATGCACTGTTTCGAAATTGTGTTGAGTCAAAAGTAGAGGCCATTGGGGAAGGGCCCACCTCCTGGTGTGACATAAGCTCCGTAGTAGTGGGTACCAGTGTTGTCTTGGCCAGTCCAGAGCTATTATGATTCCCTTGGGTCTCTCTGCTTAGATCTTTAGTAATACTGAGGTCATCAGTGGCAGAGGTGGGAATGCATAGATTGTTAGGGAGTTCCAGTTGAATGAGAGGGCATCTATTTTCCAAGCTTTTGGATGATATGTCCTTGTGCAGAATTTTGGCAGAAGATGGTTGAGGTGAGATGCAAATATGTCCACTTCTGGCCTGCCCCATGTCGAAGTGAGTTGTTTGAAGGCCTTCGGATGTAACCTCCACTCGTGTGGATCTGTGAAATTCCTGCTTAGGCTGTCCGCCAACACATTGTCTTTTCCTGGAACAAACTGGGATAGTAACTGGATGTTTAGGCTCAGTGATTTCTCCCAAAGATGCATTGTTAGTCTGCAAAGGGGGTAAGAGTGGGTGCCCCCTTGCTTGTTTATGTACCACATCACAGTGGTATTGTCTGTCGGTATCAGTAAATGGCCTTGCTGGAGTTGGTGTTGAAAGGCCTCGACGGCATGCATTACTGCCAGTATTTCCTTTTGGTTTATATGCAGATGTGTTTCCTTTGGAGTCCATTGTCCTTGAACACACCTGCCTTCCATGTGCACCCCCCATCCAAGGTCTGAGGCGTCTGTGGTCATGGTCTGTGTTATCTGTGGTTTTTTGAATTACATACCTGTGTTTGCCTGGCTCACCGAGGCCCACCATATGAATTCCTTTTGTAGGCATGGAATGAGAAGTATGATTGTCTCCAAGTTGTTGCTGTGTTGAGACCAAATGCTTTTTAGGTACCATTGAAGCTTTCTCGTGTGTAGCCTTGCTAATGGAACCAGTAGAATGCAGGATGCCATGTAACCCAGGGCCTGTAGGAATCTCCTTACAGTCACCTGGGTGGTTTTGCTAAACCTTTGAAGTAATGAGTTAACTTTTCTTGCTTGTCTTCTGTTAGGTAAGCCATCTGAGAGGCTGTGTCTAGTTTGGCTCCTAGGAAGATTATTTGCTGGGATGGCTGCAGTCTTGACTTTTGGAAGTTGACTGTGTATCCCAGAGCTTGAAGTAATCGTATGACATAATCCAGGTTTTTTGTCAACATCAATTTGTCATCCGCTTGTATAAGGCAGTCGTCCAGGTACGGGTAAATTTGTATTCCCTGGAGCCTGCAATGAGCAATTACTGAAGCCAGGCATTTTGTGAATACTCTGGGCGCAGTAGATAAGCCAAATGGCAATGCTGAGAATTGATAATGCTCTGGCCCTGCAAGAAATCTGAGGTATCTTCTGCAGCTGTGTCTTATAGGGACATGCAGGTATGCCTCCTTGAGGTCCAGAGTAATCAGCCAAGACCCCTTGCCCAGCATGGGAAGGAGCTGCTGTAAAGTCAGCATTTTGAACTTTGGTACTATTAGGAAGGTGTTTAATGTGGACAAGTTCATAGGTTCAAAGGTTCAAGGTTCATACTAGGCTATCTGCCCAAGGGCATTTATAAGCCTAGCCCATAGTTATGTGGCTTTCGCCACCCCTTTAGTTTGAATAAAAACTATGCCTATCATTTTTCTGTGCCTCTGACAAGCAGTGACACTGAAGTAATCCCTGGGGTATATCTGCGATCTCCCATCCATTGGTCAAGATTCCTCTTGAACAAGGCCAGCGAGGTGCTCTGCCTCACATGTACCGGGATTTTGTTCCACAGCATAGGGAGTCTCTGGGTGATGAATCTGTCCCTCCAGCACGTTCTATTTATAACCGTGTCAAGGTTTAAGTCTCCCGCCCTTGTGGTTCTGAGGGATCTAGATTTTTTGAGGTGAAGCATATTCATCAAATCTGGGTTTGACATGGCCTTATATGTCAGGCACAGGTCACCTCTGAGCAAGCGGTATGAGACTGAATAAAGCTGGAGTTCTTTCAGTCGGGCAGCATAAGACATATTTTTGAGACCCTTTATCCTTTTGGTGAGGAACTTTTGGGGCCTTTCAAGCTGCATCAGGTATCTGGTCAGATACATTCCGAACGGGGCATTGTACTCAATCATAGGTCTAATGAGTGATGAGTACAGGGGACGATGACCTCCCTTGATCTAGATGTGAATCCCTTCATGATCAGGTGGGCGATATAGAAGGTTTTCCTAACTACTTTAGCAACATGAGTGTCAAACGAAAGACTACTGTCAACTTGGGTCCCCAGATCCTGATGACTTTTCTGTGCTCAGTGGATTGTCACCTATATGGTAGCTAGGGGTAACCTTGTTTTTCCCGAAGGGTATGACTATGCATTTTTTGGCGTTTAACTTCAGGCCATGGCTCTGGCACCAGTTATCCGTTTCTGTGAGGCCCTTCTGGAGGATATCTGTGTCAGATGTGTTTTCGACTATGGCCCCCAGTTTGCAGTCATCTGCAAACTTTGTCAGCCATAACCCTCCTGTGTTTGCTTGTACTTCAGAAAAGTAGATGCCGAACAAGAGTGGACCCAGGACTGAGCCCTGTGGGACACCACTTGTGACAGGCTTGGAGTCTGACATGGCTCCAGCAACTCTGACCCTGTGGGTTCTGTCGCTTAGCCAGTTTGCAACCCATCTTGTGATGTATGGGTTTACATTCAAGCTGATGAGTTTTTCGATGATACCTGAGTGGGGTATTGTGTCGAAGGCCTTTGCCAGGTGGTCGAGGTAGGCTGTATGGACTGCCTTTCCCTCATCAATGGCCTTGGTGACTGTCTCGAAAAAGTCAACCAAGTTTAAGAGGCAGGATCTGCCTTTGACAAAGCCAAACTGGGTTGGATCCAAAGTCTCAAGTTCCCTATGTCTTTATTTATGAGTTCCATTATGATCCTCTCCATGGCTTTGCAGATAAGGCTTGTCAAGCTAATGGGGCGGTAATTTCCAGGGTCTGTGGAGGCACCGCCCTTATGAAGTGGGACCACAGTGCCGCGCCACTCCTTGGAGTGCGTATCCTGAGGTGAGGCTAAGATTAAACAGCTGTCCTAACTGTGGATTTAATTCCTCGTTGAGTTCATGAAGCACACAGCCGGGGACACCATCCGGTCCCATGGATGCTGTGTTTTTTGCCTTAGTGAGGGCAGTTCTCACCTGGGCGTTGGAGATGTTTGGGGGCTACAATCCTCTGGAATAGATATCTCTCCTTTTGGGGGGGGGGGGGAGAAGTTTGCACTGAACCTGTCAGCCAGTATGTTAGCAATGTGTGTAGGTTCAGTAATTTTCACATCATTTTGAACTAATTCTGAGCATATCTGGGAGTTTCCTCCTAGGTTTCTAACATAGCTAAAGAAGGCCTTATGATTGTCTTTAGAGTCCTTGGCGATTTTTCTCTCAAAATTTGCCTTTGATGATTTTATGAGAGCTCTTAGTTTTTTACTTATAATGATCAAAGGTGTCTTACCTTTCAAGGATTTTGCTCTATCTTGTAGTAGCTTCCTCCTTTTGTTGTAGAGCTTGTTTATGGCTGGGGTCCACCAGACTGGACGCTTGCCTTTGGTACAGAGAGTCTTAGTTTTGTTTGGGATTGCCTGATCCATGCAGTCCTGTAGGTGCTGGTAGAAGGCATTTGTAAGTGATTCAGCGGTTTGAGTAATGTTTACCACTGGCTCAGGGGCCTTAAAGGAGACCACACTAGTTTTTAGAAGTGTGAAATCGGCTTTTGAGAAGTTTTTCACTGTGGTCTTTTGTTTCAGGTGGGGGATGAGGACCTCCAGCGAGATTAGTTTATGATCTGATCTCACCAGTGAGGGGTATACTTCGGTGTTGAACATTTTGATCCCATGTTCGTGATGAGATCAAGTATGTTTTCACCTCTTGTGGGGATGGTGACTAGTTGTTCCATGGCATTTGAGTTTAAGAACTCCAGGAATCTTTGGGTTAGAGTGTTCGGGCTTGAGTAGTGTTCCCAGCCTATATTAGGGTAGTTGAAGTCACCTAGTATGATGGTGTTTGGAGATACATTTATCCTCAATGTTTTCAGGAAGGCCATGTGAGGTTCCTGAGTTTGAGAGGGTGGCCTGTAACATGCTACAAATTGCAGAGCAGTCTTGCCTATGGTTAATTGCACCTGGATGGTCTCAGATGCATCGTGCGTTGCCACCAACCTTGAGGTGTGGGTGTCCTTTATGAATATGGACACCCCCCCTCCTTTCTTGGTGTTGTCCGGATTTTGGGGCGGAGCATGATGAGGTGAAACCTGTTAGTGCTAGGGTGCTCTCAGGAGCCTTGAACCAGGTTTCTGTCACAGCACAGACATCGATGTTCTCCATATTGAGAAGGGCCTCGAGTCGTGCATCTTGAGATTGAGACTTCTGGCATTGAGCAGCATTACCCTTAGTTTTTTACTTTTGGTGTTCTAGGGTGGTAGGTTTAGAATTTGAGCCTTGCCTAAAAAGGCACTATGGGGTGGCAAGAGCCTTTGCCAATATCCGGAAGCCCAGGGTGACAGGTGCAAGCCGTCCCTTGCGCAGCGTGGCTTGTCCAGCATATCATCCCAGGCAGACAGACATTGGATCCCCTTTGAATGACACCAGAATTTAAGCCAATTATTAAAGCTGATCATCTTATCACTGTATTGTGGCATCACTCTAGGTGAAGGTAGGATACTGCTCAAGGTCAGGGTCATACCTGCCTGGGCTACATAATCAGAGAGCTCCTCGACGTCCCTTTTCATGTAGTCCAAGGAGGTACGTCTCAGGTCGTTGACACCAGCGTGGACAATGACTGAGTCGTACTTGTACCTGCTGTCGAGAGACCTGAGTGCTTGCGTTATGTGGCGGATTCTAGCGCCCGACAGGCAGCTTACTGTGACCTTCTCCTTACTCAGTCGGGTGAGCAGGACGTCAGTGTGTCTGACTATGGAATCATAGTCCAGTATTGGTCTCCACTGAGATTCTTTTCTTGGAACAAGGAACAGTCTTGAGTAAAACCCTTGGTCCTGCTCTTGTTGTGGAACTCTTTCTATTGCTTTCATCCGAGTCAGCAGAGTGATTTGCTTGATAGCCTCTGCCCTCTGGTTTTGTGGTAGGTTTGGCATGCCTTGTTTTCTTGGTAAGGTATGGAAATGAAACCTGTACCCTCGGTCTATAATGTCCAAAATCCATTTGTCCTTTGTCAGTCTGTGCCAATTTTCTGCAAACAGAGATAATTTCCCACCCAAGGGAGCTTCTATTTGTTCCCTGGTAGGCGGTAGTAGAGGAAAGTCATTGAGATTGTGGTTGTGGGGCAGGTGAAACCCCTGCGTCACTTCTTTGAATTCCTGGCTGCCATTGTCGTCCCCTGTAAGGGCCTCTGTATTGGCCTCTTCCTCGGCCACGTCTGTTCTTACCCCTTTGAAACTTTTCTGGGTTGGGAAAGGACCAGTTCTTTGAAGGCCAATTCCTACCGATTCTGGGGGGTTGTACCTGAAGGAAATCTTTCACCGCCTGAACTGATTTTGCTTTTTCTTCGATGGTCTTTAACACATCCTTAGCATTTGCACCAAAAAGCTTGTTCTTTTCCAAAGGTGCATCCAGAAGTTTTGCTTTAACATGATCTGGTAGAGGTTGATCCTTTAACCAAGCATGTCTACGGATGACTGCCCCTGTCATAGCTGCCCTACATGAAGCTTCCAGTGCATCATATCCACACTGCAGGAAGTGATTGCTTACTTGCTGAGTGTTATGTACAGCTTCCTGCAAAGTCTTCCTGTCTAAAGGATCAGGAGTGGCTAGTGTTTTTTGTAAATCTTCTAACAGATAATCCTGATATTGTAACATATGAAAAAGGCAATTTAAAGCTCTCATAGATAAGGTAGTGGCAGTGTAAACCTTTTTGCCCCATCTCTCTAATGACCTAGCTTCCCTGTTGGAGGGCAAAGGATTTTTAGAGGTGGAGGCTGAAACTCCTTTAGGCCCCTGTGAAATAGTTTCCAAATCAGCAGTATGGGCCCTGAATAAATGGGAATGAGTTTCTGGGACCCTGAAATACCTGTCTGGCTTGGCTGGAGCAGGAGGCAGAGAATCAGGGGTAGCACTAGAATCAGAATACAAATCATCCAGAACATCAAGTACAGGAGGAATAGCTAAGGGCCTGTGCTGAGGCTTCTTAAGGAAAGTCCTAAGGCGTTTCCTGGAGTCAGAATATTCCTGACCTTGCCACTTGAAATGTTCCCTCATGGTGTGCAGCACTTCCCCAAAAGAAATATCCTCAGGAGGGGAGGCCGAGGGGATGGAATCATCTGCATCAGAGTCCTCATAGGTCTGGAAGAGCTCTTCCTGGCTATCAGAGTGGACAGAGCCCTCAGATTCTTCATCTGAAGGGGTAGGGTCAGAGGGTTCAACCCGGGGCCTTTTATCAGAAGGAGGCTGGGATCCTCTCTCAGGATGGGCCTGTGAACCTCTAATAATGGAAATTAAATCAGCAGCCATGGACATAATTTGTGTCTCTGGAGTAGGCTGAGGAAAGGATGTAGAAGTAATGTGCTTTGTTTTGCTGGCTGCCTTAGCCCTAGTGTAGGCCTCAATAAACATGGCCATAGGGGGCCTGGCAGCTCCACGTGCAGGAGTGACCTTTTCTACAGCAATGGTCTCTGGCATTTCCTCGGTTTCGGTATCCGGCTGAAAATCGATAACTGGCGTCGGGGTAATGTCTGGAATCGGAGTCGTCGGTAATGCGGTGTCTTCGGTTCGGAGCGGTGGAGAGTGTCTGAGGAAACCGGAGCACTCGCGGTAGGTTTTGGCGTGGAGTCGGTGGTAGACGCGGGCCGAGGGTGTCGGTCCCGGTCTTTGCGCTTTTTGGGAGTTTGCGATGTCGGAAGATCCGACGGCATGGTGTAAGCAAATTTACCGCCGAAGAAATCTTCAGCGAACTCCGCCTGGTGCCTGAGAGTGCGCTTGTTGAAGTGAGCACAGGCTACACAGGCCGAGACGTCGTGGTCTGGGCCCAGGCAAGGGAGACAGTAAGAGTGGAAATCCTTATGAGGTATTTGTTTACCACAAGAAAGACAATTGTTAACTTTTTCAGTAATTTCTGACATCGGCTAAGGCAAGAAAAGGTCCCCAATGGGGTACTTAGCTTTTTTGATGACTTCGGTATCTAAGAATACAGGAGCTGACCGACCGGCACTTGCGAACTGCTTCTGCTTCGGGCACCGCGCGGCAAGAAAGACTGAAGAAAATGGCGTCTGCTGATGCTTATGTACTCCAGCCGCTCTGACGTCGGAGAGAAATGCGACATCAGCCGACGTCGGACCCAGACTTTGGAATCCGGCCGATTGAGGGCTGCCTGAGGCAGAACAACCCACATGTTATGACTGCAGTTGCATTCTTGAAGGACATCCTGGACTGCAACAGTGAATACACTATCTACATTTATGGTAGGTACACAACTGTACTATGTTCATAGTGTTTCACTGTTGCAGTCATTACAAAGTACAGTTTTGTACCTACCATAAATGTAGATGTCCGAACTGGATAGCATCTGCAGTCATAACAACTGGGTTGTCCTGTCAGGCAGCCCTTCAGTCGGCCGGATTCCAAAGTCCGGGTCCGGCTTCGGCTGATGTCGCACTTCACCCGACGTCATCTCTGTTGGTCTTCGGGTATAAAGGCATCAGCCGACGCCATTTTCCTCAGTGTTTCTTGCCCCAGATGCCAGTAGCCCTCTTGAAGGCTAAAATTTGGATAGATGCCAATGTTTCCAAAAAGATAGAGGTAAACACAAAAATAAGCAAGTATGTACATATATACAAACAAATACACCATAAAGACCCCCACCAGCTAGCTATTAGGAGGGTAAACACCCTAGGAGTACCACAGAGGGAAGGAGGGAGGGTAATCCTGACTGCAGATGCTATCCAGTTCGGACATCTACATTTATGGTAGGTACAAAACTGTACTATGTCCTTCATGGATGCATCTGCAGTCATAACAACTGGGTAGAATACCATAGCCAACTAGGGAGGAGGATAAAAGTAGATTATGGTGTGTTTAGGATCCCTTGCAGTACAGCAGTGGCAAACCCTGCTCAGGATCTGGAATATAGAGGCAAATTATAATGCTTGGCAAATGTATGCACGGAGGTCCAAGTAGCCGCCTCAATAATGTCTTTGGTTGCCACTCCTCGTAAGAAGGCTGTGGTAGTGGCTGTTGCCCTTGTAGAATGAGGTCTTATGTTCTGTGGAATTGGTTTTCCATGGAAGGAGTAACAGAATCGTATGCAATTTCCTATCCATTTGGAGATTGTCTGTTTGGAAATAGCTTTTCCTTCCCTTCCTGTTGCATAGGCTACAAAAAGTTGGTCAGTCTTTCTGCTACTTTTTGTTCTGTCCAAGTAGTAGCGTAGCTGTCTATGTACATCCAAGGTATGCAGTATTCTTTCCCCTCTGTTTTGTGGGTTGGGAAAGAAGGTAGGTAGGTGGATTGCCTGGTTTAAAGACACTCTGGATACCACCTTAGGCATAAATGTAGGATTAGTCCTCATGGACACTATCTTGGTGGAAGATTAGGAAGGGTTGCACTGCCATTAAGGCCTGTAGTTCTGAAACCCTCCTTGCTGAAGTAATTGAGAGTAGGAAAGCAGTTTTCCATGACAGGTGCTGTAGGTCTGCTGTTGCTGCTGGTTCAAAGGGTGATAGTGTCAACTTTTCTAGCACAAAGTTTAAGTCCCAAGCTGGTAATGGTGGTTTCCTTGGAGGTTTTACATTCTTGATTCCTCTGAGGAACTGCCTGAGCAAAGGGTGCGAAAAAACAGGTGGATCAAAGCTGTATTCTGCTGAAATAGCTGATGCATGTATCTTGATGGAGGAGTAGGACAGGCCTGAATGAAGAAGTTCGGCCAGATACTCCAGAATGTTAGGCATATCTATGTTTGACACATCTTTTCCTCTTTCAGTACTCCAAATGACAAACCTTTTCCATTTTCCTGCATAGTTCCTTCTTGTTGAAGGTCTGCGTGCTTCAAGAATAATGTCTAACTCTTTGGGAAAGTTCTGGATTAGCTGCTGCTATGTGATGTTCCATGCAGTCAGTTGCAACGTTTTTAGGTTTGGATGTATGAGGCTGTAGTTGTTCTGAGTTAACATCAAAGACATCAGGGGTATTGGCCACATATTGTTCCGAGACATGCTCCTCAGCAGTGGGTACCAGTGTTGTCTTGGCCAGTTTGGAGCTATCAGGATTATCCTTGGACATTCTTCCTTGATTTTTAGTAGTACTTTGTGCATCAAGGGAAGAGGTGGGAATGCATATGCTGTTAGGCCTTTCCAGCTGAAGGAGAGCGAATCCACTTTCCATGCTAGTGGGTGGAATGTCCTTGTGCAGAATTTTTTGAGCTGGTGATTGAGAGGTGATGCGAATAGATCTGAGGCATTCCCCATTTCTTTGAGATGGTCTTGAAGATGTCCGGGTGCAGCTTCCATTCGTGGGCATCCGATGTGGTTCTGCTTAATATGTCTGCTAGAGTATTTTCTTTTCCGGTACAAATATTGCCTGTAACTGGATGTTGTAGCTGAGTGCCAGGGTCCACAGCTCCAAAGTCATTCTGCATAGGGGGTATGAATGAGTGCCTCCCTGTTTGTTGATGTACCACATGACTGTGGTGTTGTCTGTCCTTATCATCAACTGGCCCTCTGAGAAATGGTCTGAACTTTTGGATTGCCAGTTTTACTGCCAGCATTTCTTTTAGGTTGATGTGCAGGTGAAGTTGATACTGTGTCACAATCCTTGCACGCATTTGTCCAGCATGTGGGCCCCCCATCCTAGGTCTGAAGCGTCTGTTGTGATGGTCTGGCTTGCTTGACATCTGTGAAAGGGTAGGCCTGGGTTTGACTGGCATGCCTGAGCCCACCATAGGAACTCCTGTTTTAAGCATGGAATTAGTGGGATTTCTGTTTCTAGGCTGTGTCTGTGTTTGGACCATAAATTCTTTAGGTACCACTGTAGTTTTCTCATATGTAGTCTGGCAAATGGGACCAAGATTATGCATGATGCCATGAAGCCTAAGGCCTGCAGTACTTTTCTTGCTGTTAACTTGTTCAGTTTTGTTAGTGCCAAGAAGTAAAGAGGGAGTTCTTTTTGTTCTTCTGTACTTCCGAATGCCATTTGCCTTACTGTGTCCAATTCAGCAAGAATGTCCTTGTTTGGGATGGTATCAGCCTTGACTTTTGTAAATTGACTGTGTATCCCAGTGCTTGTAGCAAGTAAATGACCCTTTGTAAATCTGTTGTCAGCTTGCTTTTGTTGTCCCCTTGTAGCAGGCAGTCGTCCAGATATGGGTAAATTTGAATTCCCTGTAGTCTGCAATGGGCGATTACTGATGCCAGGCATTTTGTGAATACTCTGGGCAGTAGATAAGCCAAAGGGCAATGCTGAGAATTGATAGTGCTCTGATCCTGCAAGAAATCTGAGGTATCTTCTGCAGATTGGTCGAATGGGGGCGTGCAGGTATGCCTCCTTGAGATCTAGAGTTACCAGCCAACACTCCTTGCCCAGCATGGGAAGAAGTTGCTGTAGGGTCAGCATTTTGAATTTTGGGACAATGATGTATGTATTTAAGGTGGACAGGTCGAGAATTGGTCTCCAACTTTTTCCTTTCTTGGAACTAGGAATAGTCTGGAGTAGAACCCCTTTCCTTGCTCTGCTGTTGGCACTCTTTCCACAGCTCTCATGTTTGCTAACTCCATTATCTGTTGTAGAGCCTCTGTTTTTTGATTTGGAGGTAGATTTGGCATTCCTCTTTTGACTGGTGAAGTGTGGAAGTGGAACCGGTAACCTTGATCTATGGTTTGTAAAATCCACTTGTCTTTTGTTATATAGTGCCAGTTCTTTGAAAATAAGGTTAACTTTCCGCCTAGAGGAGCTGCTATTTGTTCCCTGGTAGGTGGATTTAGGGTTAAGTCACTATGGTTGTGTTGATGTAGTGGCAGTGGTTGTGTCTGTGCCTCTGTTGTTACCTTGCCACTGTCGTCCTCTGTAGGCACCTCCTCTGGATTGGTTTCTGCCTCTGGAACGTCTATTCCTGCCCCTTTGAGATCTTGTGGAGTCAGGAAAGGACCAATTTTTGGCAGGCCAGTTTCTGCTAAACCTTGGGGGTTGAACCTGCAAGAAATCTTTAACCGTTTGAACAGATTTTGCCTTTTCTTCCATTTTCTTCATAACCTGCTGGGCAGGTGTACCAAACAAACTTGTCTTATCCATAGGAGCATCTAGCAACTTAGCTTTAACATGATCCGGTAAAGCTTGCTCCTTTAGCCATGCATGCCTTCTTATCACTGTGCCAGTCATGGCTGATCTAAATGAAGCCTCCAGTGCATCATAGCCACATTTTAAGGAATGGTTACTAACCTGTTGTATGTTATTTACCATTTCTAATACATATTTCTTATCAAGAGATTAATCAGTGGTTAGCTTTTTAGTTAACTGATCAAGCATAAACTCTTGGTATTGTATCATGTGAAACTCACAGTTTAAAGCTCTAGCTGAGAGAGTAGCTGAAGTGTAGACCTTTTACCCCATCTGTCTAATGACCTTGCTTCCCTTTCAGAAGGAATAGGGTTTTAGCTATGGTCGGCTACTGCCTTGGGACCCTGGGATATAGTTTCGGGGACTGCAAGTGGGGCCTTGTAAAGGTGGTGATGAGTATCTGGCACCCTGTAAAATCTGTCTGGTTTGGCAGGGGCTGGGGTAAAGAATCTGGAGCGGAGCAGACATCATTGAAAGCATCATCCACCACAGAGAGAACAGGAGGTATAGCTAAGGGCCTGTGCTGTGGAAGGTGCAGAAAGGTCCTAAGTTTTTCTGGAGTCTGAAAAATCCTGTTGCTGCCATTGGAACTGCTCTGCATGGCATGTAAGGTTTCCCCAAAGGAGAATTCTTCTGGTGGGAAGCAGCTGGAATGGATTCTTCAGCATCAGAATCTTCAAAATTGGAGAAAGGAGCCTCTGGCTGGTCAGTTATGTCTGATTCATCAGCAGAATCATCAGAGGACACTGGCTCAGGGGCTCTGCCCTAGGTCTCTTCTCTGGGGCTGAGAGGCCCTGTCTGGGTGAGATTGAGATCCTCTAATTAATGAAATTAAATCTTCTGCCAGAGTAAGCATTTGAGAACTAGAAGAGGGCCTGGTTGTAGGGGGTTTAACAGGCACTGTTTTAGTAGTCTTGGCTGCTTTAGCCCTGGCGAAGGCCTTAATGGACATGGCTACTGGAGGCCTAGCAGCACCACGTGCTGGGGTAGAGACATCCAAGGGAATGGTGTCTGATAAGTCAGTGGCAACCACCGTAGTGGATAAAATTTCTGAGGCCGATTTAAGAGTGGTAGCAGGGGCCTCAGTTGTAGAGATAGATTCAGCTGTACTTTGAGCAGTTTTCTCGGTTTCGGCCGAAACAGAGACACTCGCGGTTTGCTTAACCATGGTTTCGGCCGAAACCGCGGACCGCGAGTGTCAGTCTTAATCTTTGCGTTTTGGCAGATTGGGTAGTCGGAGGATCCGGCGGCATAATGTACGCAAAATCAGAACCGAAAAACTGTTCTGCAAACTCCGACCGGCGCCTAAGCGTTGTCGGTTGAAAGAAGCACAGGCCGAACAGGCTGCTACGTCGTGGGCTGGGCCTAAAGGCAGACAATAAGAGTGGAAATCTTTATGAGGTATTTGTTTCCCACAGGTTAAACAATTAACTTTTTCTGACATCGGCTGAGGCAAGAAAGAGTCCCAACGGGTACTTAGCTTTAGAAGTCTTCGAAGTAGTATTCGGTAGAAGTAATCTCTGGATCCGACCGACCGGCACTTGCAAACAGCTTCTGCTTGGCGCCAGCGCAAGAAAGACTGGGGAAAATGGCGTCGGCTGATGCCTTTATACCCGAAGACCAACAGAGATGACGTCGGGTGAAGTGCGACATCAGCCGAAGCCGGACCCGGACTTTGGAATCCGGCCGACTGAAGGGCTGCCTGACGACAGGACAACCCAGTTGTTAAGACTGCAGATGCATCCATGAAGGACATCTGGGTTGAATCCCAAAGCTAAGGCTGGGAGGCTGGTGCTAAATAGAATTAGGAGAGGCTATCAGGCTCTGCAGAACTGCAGTGGCAAAGCCTGCCCTGGATTTAGAGTACAGAGGCAAGAAAGAGTGCTTTGTAAAAGTATGCACTGAACTCCCAATTTGCAGCCTCTAAGATGTCTTTGGTTAGTACTCCTCTGAGGAAGGCTGCTGAAGTGGCTGCTGCTCTGGTTGAATGTGGCCTAATGCCCATAGGCACTGATTTGCCATGCTGTGAATAGCAGAAACTAATGTAGTGGCCTATCCAATTTGAAATAGTCTGTTTCGAGATGGGCTTTCCTTCTGATCCCGCAGTATATGCCACTAGTAGTGAAGTCTTTCTGAAAGCTTTGGTTCTGTCCAAGTAGAAGCATAGCTGCCTGTGAATGTCTAAAGAATGCAGAAGTTTCCCACCCTTATTCTGTGGGTTTGGGTAGAAGGTAGGCAAATGAATTGTTCGGTTAAGGGCCACACTGGACACTACCTTAGGCATAAATGTAGGGTTTGCCTTTAGAGAAACCCTATCAGGATGGAAAATGATAAAAGATTCCACAGCCATGAGTGCCTGTAACTGAGACTCATCTGGCGGAGGTTATTGCTAGGAGCAGAGCTGTTTTCCAGGATAAGAATTTTATATCAACTGCAGAGGCTGGCTCAAATGGAGGCAGTGTGAGTTTTTCCAAGACATAGTTGAGGTCCCATGCAGGTATTGGTGCTCTCCTTGGAGGTCTTAAGTTTTTGGCCCCTCCGAAGTACTGCCTTAGTAATGGATAAGAAAAATAAGGTGGTTCTGTATTGTAATGAGCTGGAAAGGCAGAGGCATGAATTTTAATTGATGAAAAGGAAAGGCCTTTATCCAGCACCTCAGTTAAGTATTGCAAAATCTGAGGAATATTTGGAACAGTCGTGTCAATACATTGTGCCTGGTTCCAAGCATAGAATCTCTTCCATTTTTCTGCATAAGAATTTCTGGTGCTAGGCCTCCTGGCCTCCGAAATAACATCCATCACTGCTTTAGAGAGGTGTGCGTCTTGAATGGCTACATTATCCGCCAAGCTGCCAGGTTTAAGGTCCCGAGTTGGCTGTGCAGTATCTGACAGTTTTGTTGGGTCAATAAGTGAGGAATTTGAGGTAACATCCATGCTGGGCATTGACACAAGCTTGTTAGGATTGGGTACCAGTGCTGGCGGGGCCAGTCTGGGGCAATCAACATTTTTGGTTTCTCTTGTCTGACCTTGTGTACTTTGGGGAGGGGAGGCAGAGGAGGAAAGGCATATACTGTTAGGTTTTTTCAGCTGAAATATAAGAGCATCCACTTTCCATGCTTGCTTGTGACAAGTCCTTGTGCAGAATCTCTGTAGTTGGCAGTTGTGAGGGGAGGCAAATAGGTCTATGTCCGGGGATCCCCAGTTCCTTGTTATGCTGAAGACTTGTGGATCCAATTTCCACTTGTGGGGATCCATTAGGTTTCTGCTTAGTTCGTCTGCCAGAGTATTTATCCTTCCTGGCAGGAATTGTGCTTGCAGATGTACTTGATAAGTCAGTGCTGTGTCCACAAGTTCGTAACTAGTCTGCAGAGGGGGTAGGAATGCATGCTCCCCTGCTTGTTTATGTACCACATGACTGTAGTATTGTTTGTCTATAAGTAGTTGTCCTGGATGAAGTAGATCCTTGAAGTCTGTCAGGGCATTCTGAACAGCTAGCATCTTTTTGATTGATATGTAGATAATTTGACTTGCGAACCATGTGCCCTGAACACATCTTCCTGCCATATGGGCCCCTCAAGCATAATCTGATGCATCTGTTGTCAATGTCTGCCTGGCTGTGGGTAAGGTGAATGGCTGTCCCGTGTTGAGGTGACCGGCTTTTGCCCAACGAAACTCCTGTTGCAAGCAGAGAATGACAGTAATTGTTTCCAGGCTGTGGCAATGCGGAGTCCAAACACTTTTTAGATACCATTGAGGTTTCCTCATATGCAGTCTTGCATATGGAATTAACAGAATGCAGGATGCCATAAAGCCCAAAGCCTGCAGAATTTTTCTTGCCAACATTTCGAAGAAAGTCAGTTGCATTTGCTTGCCTGGTGTGAGAGGGGTCGTCTGGGCAGTTGTATTTAAGCTTGCACCCAGGAATATTATCTCTTGAGAGGGTACTAGTTTTGATTTCTTTTCATTTACTGTGTACCCTAGGCAAATTAGCAATCTTTTTACAAATGCCAGATGCTTTAGTAGAATGTCTATTTTCTGCTTGAATAAGGCAGTCGTCCAAGTAGGGATATATTTGAATTCTACTTTGTCTGCAAAAAGCAATTACTGGTGCTAGGCATTTTGTGAATCCCTGAAATTTCTGCTTAAGACGTCTGCCAGGGAATTTAGTTTGCCTGGCAGGAATTGAGCTTTTAAGTGCACTTGGTTGCTGAAGGCCGTCTCAGAGCCATGGCTAGTCTGCAGAGTAGGTAGGAATGGGTTCCCCCCTGCTTGTTTATGTACCACATAACTGTGGTGTTGCCTGTCTTTACCAACAGTTGTCCTGGAAGAATAAGGCCCTTGAAGAATGTCAGAGTATTCTGCACAGCTAACATTTCGTTTTGATTGATATGCAGGTGCATTTGCTTTGGGTTTCATTTGCCCCGAATGCAGTCCTGCCATGTGAACCCCCCATGCATAGTCTGATGCGTCTGTTAGGGTTTGGGCAGAAGGGGGTAGAATGAAAGGGAGTCCCTTGTAGATGCAGACCTATGCCCACCAAAGGAACTCTGTCCTTAGGCAGAGAATGATAGGAATCAATTTTTCCAGGTCCTGAGAAGGTTGACACTAAAGACGTTTTAGGTACCACTGAAGTTTCCTCATATGCAGTCTTGCATATGGAATTAGTAGACTGCAAGAAGCCATGAACTCTAGGGCTTGCAGTACTTTTCTTGCAGACAGCCAGGTTTTGGTGGCTAGTAGATTGAAATAGTTGTCAAATAAATTTGTTTCTCTGGAGTGAGGAATGCCATCTGGGAAGTTGTATTCCTGGGAGCAAGCATGAACACAATCGGTTGGCTGGGTAGCAGTTGTGATTTCTTTTCGTTGATGGTGTATCCCAGTGAAGTGAGAAGTCTCTTTACAAATGCCAGGTGCTGTTGTAGCAAGTCCTGACTGTCTGCCTGAATCAGGCAATCGTCCAAGTATGGGTAAATTTGAATTCCCCCTCTGCCTGCAATATCAATGACTGGAGCTAGACACTTTGTGAATACCCTGAGCTCAGTAGATAAGCCAAAGGAAAGTGCAAAGAACTGATGGTGCATACAGCCTGCTCTGAAGCATAGGTATTTTCTGCAAGATTCCCTTATGAGAATGTGCAGATAAGCTTCTAATCAAGTGCTGCTAGCCAAGGGTCCTTGGCTAGCATAGGAAGCAGCTGTTGGAGTTTTAACATTTTGAATTTTGAAGCCACCAAAAAGGTGTTGAGACTAGACAGATCCAGGATAGGACGCAAAGTTTTCTTTTCTGGGGACCAGAAACAGTCTGGAGTAAAAACCCTGTCCCCTTTGTTCTGCTGGGACAGGCTAAAAAGTCTTGATACTGAGAAGAGAAAGTACTTGCTTTTGGGCCTCGGCCCACTGGTTTGGTGGTAGGTCTGGCCATCCACTTATGGATGGGAGTGAGTGGAATTGGAATCTGTATCCCTGGGAAACAATGTTTAAGACCCACTTGTCTTGGGTAATGTATTGCCAATTTTTGGCATGCAGTGCAAGTTTTCCTCCTAAAGGTGCAAGTACCTGGGCAAGGCTTGGAAGAGTTGAGGATAAGTCATTGTGCAATTTTACCAAAGGATGGAGGCTTACTACTCCCTGTTTTGGACATGGGAGCACTCCAATGCTTGCATCTGTGCATAGCCTCAGACTGTAGTCTTGGTGGTCTGCTGCCCCTAGGT
Organism: Protopterus annectens; assembly: GCF_019279795.1. Classification (NCBI taxonomy): domain Eukaryota; kingdom Metazoa; phylum Chordata; order Ceratodontiformes; family Protopteridae; genus Protopterus; species Protopterus annectens. Next base: position 332,235,791 of record NC_056751.1, on the reverse strand, counting down.
TTGGGCTGAGAAGGCCCAGAAGGGACTGTAAAAGACCAGTGTTTTAAAGGCCAATGCCTACTGAATCTAGGTGGCTGTACTTGTAAGAAATCCTCAACAGTTTGCACAGATTTAGCTTTCTCCTCCATTCCTTTGAGGACTTATCAAATAGATGCTCTTGATTTAATGGTGCATCCAGTAATTTTGCTTTGACATGATCTGGCAAGTTTTGTTCTTTAAGCCAAGCATGCCTTCTAAGAACAGACCCAGTGACAGCAGCCCTGCAAAATGCTTCTAAAGCATCAAACCCACATTGCAAAGTATGTTTACCAACTTGGTTAGCAGAATGCATTAACTCTTGTAACTGTGTTCTGCACAATCAGGAATCAACATTTTTTTTGTTTAATTAGCTCCATAATATGCTAATACTTTAACATATGAAACTGGAAATTTAAAGCCCAATTTAAGGCCCTAATGGCAAGCGTAGCAGAGGTGTATAACCCCCCCCCCCCATCTAATGCCCTGGAATCCCTGTCTGAAGGGGTAGGATTTTTTGCAGTTGTAGACTTAATGCCTTTAGGTCCCTGGGAAGAGTAGGATTCCTAAAAAGGAATTTGTGTGAGTCAGGCACTCTATAGTACCAGTCAGGCTTCCTGGGAGCTGGAGGCAAGGTATCAGGGGTAAGGCTGGATTCCAGGAAGACATCTACAATTTCCAGAACAGGAGGGATAGCTAGAGGCTTGTGCTGAGGCAAGCTTAAAAATTCAGTCTCTCTTTTTGAACTGGGAGTAGTCCTGGCTCTCCCAGCAGAAATGTTCTCTAAAGGTGTGCAGGGTTTCACCAAAGGAAAAATCCTTTGGAGGGGAAGCAGAGGGAATGGAATTCTCTGCATCAGAATCCTCATAGATAGACAAGGGTATAATTCTTGGAAATCAGAAGGATCTGAGTAATCAGAATCCTGATCAGAAGGAATCAGAAGGAAAATCAGTTCTGGGTTTTTTTTTTTTTTTTTTTTTTTTTTTTTTTTGAGGGGGAAGGCTGACTTCCCCTAATTAAAGTAACGAGGTCCTCAGTCATTCTAATTGTTTTTGTGGCATGTGGGCCTTAGAACGCACTTTGGTCATCGGTTTCCAAGGTGTAGTGTGAACTTTAGGCCTGAGAAATTTGGTATTTTTGGTCTGAAAGGAAGTAGTTTAATATGAAGATTGGAAGGCCTAAAAACACCCTCAGGAGTCTGTGCCTGCCCAGAGGCTCCAGACCCATCCAAGGTAGAGACATCCGCAGGTTCCATAGTCTATGCATCTCTGGGCATACTGGACTCCGAATGGGTCTCAGAGGCCAAAAAATCTGTAGAAGCGGGCATCAGGGGCTGCAAAAGCACCTCACTGTGTACCGGCTGACTGGCAACAAGCTTAACAGCAGCGTCGCCATCAGCCTTGGACCTATGCTGTCTTTAGCCTTTAATTTTTTCAGAAGATCAGCAGTCTGATATCTTACCAAAGACATTTTGGAGTACGGAGATCTAGCGAAAGAATTTAGCTACAAAAATGGGATGACGACGAATAGTTCGGGTGTGGCACAAAACAGACAGCAAGGGACGGCGTGGTCTGGGCCTAAACAGGTGATTCAGTACGAATGAAAATCTGACATACTTGCTTTCCACGGGCAAGACAAATTTTTCTGACATCTGTTAGAGCAAGAAAAAAGGCTCCCCAACGGGGTAATTATCTTTTAGAAGACTTCAGGTCTGAAACTCGAAAAACAAAAATTTCTGGAGTCTGCCTACCGGCACTTGCCAACTGCTTCTGCTTCGGGATCCAAGACTGATGTAATGGCGTCGGCTGCATGTTTTATTCCCCTGACGACCTGACGTCATGGAAGTAACAGCATCCAGCAAAGAAATCCCACAACTCTGGTATTCAGGCCACCTGAGGGCTACCTGCAGGCAGATAACTCAAATGTGATAACTGCAACACTGAAACACTAAGAACATCCCAAGGCTATCAAACCCGCCTTGGCTGGTGGAAGGCGAGACTATAGGATTCAAAGATACATGAAGTCAGAGGTTTTGGACTCTTTCTGGAGTTAAGACCTTGGTTAGAGACCATCAATTCTCCAGGCAAGTCACCTCATGGCAACGCTGACCCCGGCAGCCTTTGCTGATCCTTCAGTGGCATGTGATAGGAGGCGCATGGACGTATCCATAACCGCTTTGAGAGTGGCCATTCTCTGAGAATGTGCCTTTATCCTCCAGAGACATGGACTCTGGGGGCAACTGCGTGAACTCGACGTCTCGCTGTAGCCTAGTAGCATGGGTCCGAACCTGTCTGATCAGACGTGCTCGAAGTAATGGCCAGCATCAACGTACCTGGTACCATCAGCACCAGCCCCCAGACTCTGTGACCTCTCAAAGACAGTACAGCTGTGTACATTCATCATAAATGTAGATGTTAGACAGTGTATTCACTGTTGCAGTCATTACATTTGGGTAACCTGCCTGCAGGTAGCCCTCAGCCAGCCTGAATACCAGAGTCTTGGATCCCTGGTCAGATGCTCTCTTCTTCCATGACGTCAGGTCATCAGGGGTATAAAACATGCAGCCAACACCATTACATCAGTTTTTCTTGCCCAGATGTCAGGTGCCCCCATAATGGGAAGCAATGATGTGTTATATTAAACCTCCATCAAAAAGCAAATACACCAGAAAGCTTAAATACAAGAAGGAAAGGTAGAGCCAAGAAAAGTCAGGGGGCTGGAGGGAGGGTAACCAGGACTGCAAAAGTGAATACACTAACATTCACATTTATGGTAAGTGTACACAACTGTACTATGTTCTTAGTGTTTCACTGTTGCAGTCATTACATTTGGGTCGATTCTCAAAGCTAAGGGAGGAGGAAGTTAGAGAGTACTAGGACCAGCTATTAAGCCCTGCAAGACTGCAGTGGCAAAACCAGCTCTGGATTTAGAAAAAATAGGCATGTGGTAATGCTTGGTGAAGGTATGTAAAGAGCACCAGGTAGCAGCTTCTAGGATGTCCCTGGAAGGGACACCTCTTAAAAGGCTGTAGAGGTAGATGCAGCCCTGGTGGAATATGATCCCCTGTGGGGTAGGTTTTCCATGGTGATTACAGCAGAAATTGATGCAATGGGCTATCCACTTTGAAATGGCCTTCCCCTCTGCAGTAAAGCCAATTAGCAGCTGTTCAGATTTGGAGAGGCTTAGTCCTGCCCAAATAAAATCCAAGTTGCCTGTGCACGTCCAGAGTGCAGTAATCATTCCTTTGTTTTGTGGATTTGGGAAAAAGGTAGGCAAATGAATGGACTGATTCAGGGCCACACTAGATACCACCTTGGGCATAAAGGAAGGATTGGTCCTGAGGGACACCGTCTGCATGGAAAATGATTAAGGGCTCCACTGTCATGAGGGCCTGTAACTCAGACGCTCTTCTTGCTGAAGTGATGGCTAGAAGGAAGGCTGTTTTCCAAGAAGGGAATTTCAACTCTGCAGTTGCAGCTGGCTCAAAAGGAGGGAGAGTGAGCTTTTCCAATACAAAGTTTAGGTCCCAGGCTGGAGTACGGGCTCTTCTGCGTGGTCTTAAAATTTTGGCCCCTCTGAGGAATTACTTTAGAAGAGGGGTGGGTTCAGTATAACGTGCTGAAAGAGGAATGAATGTTAATTGAGATGGAAAGGCCCTTGTGGACATTTCTGTTAAGTACTGAAGAAATATTAGGCAAGCTGGGCAGAGTTGTTCCCACCCCCCCCCCCCAATTCTGGCTCCAGGAACAGTATCTTTGCCACTTTTCATAGGTTTTGTTAGTACTAGGCCTCCTTGCCTCCAGAATGACATCCAGCACCTGCTTACTGAGGGATGCTATTGGTGAGCTCAAGCAGGCTGCAATGTTCAGGGTTTGAAGCTGAGTGTGCAGAATCTTGCCCTCCTGCTGGGACAGCAGGGAAAGGGTCTGAGGCAGGTGCCATGGTTCCAGCAGTGTAATACTGCGCAAGAAGTGGTACCAATGCTGGCATGGCCAGTCTGGTGCAATCAGTACTGCCCTTGGTATGTACCGTTTGATCATTAGCAGAACCTTCGAGAGGAGAGGCAGAGGGGGAAAGGCATAAACTGCGAGGCTTTCCCAGGTAAAGGACAGGGCATCCACTTTCCAAGCTTGATTGTGGGAGGTCCTTGAGCAGAATGTCTAATTGGTAGTTCTGAGGGGGAGGCAAACAGGTCTCTCTCACTCGATTCCCCATTTTTCTCAAAAGATTAAATATTTTTGGTTCCAGTTTCCACTTGTGAGGGTCTGAGATTTCGGCTTAGATCTGCCAGTGAACTTAGATTGCCTACAAGGTATTGAGCTTGTAGGTGCACTTGGTAGCTCAAGGCTGTGTTTCACAGAGCCATGGCTAGTCTGCAGAGAGGGTATGAGTGGGTTCTCCCCTGCTTATTACCACACAACTGGGGTGTCTTTTTACCAAAAATTGTCATGGAAGAATGTGGTCTTTGAAGGCCGTCAGGGAATTCTGTACAGCTAACATTTTTTAGGTTGCTATGCAGGTGCATCTGTTTCAGGTTCCATTTGCCCTGAATGCACCACCCTGCCAAGTGAGCCCCCCCATGCATAGTCTGATGCACCTGTTAGGGTTTGGGCGACAGGAGGTAGAGTGAAATTTAGCCCCTTGGCGTGGTAGCAGGCGCCTCTGCCCACCAAAGGAACTCTGTCTGTATACAGGGAATGATAAGAATCATTGTTTCCCGGTCCCGAGAATGTTGACACCATAGACTTTTTAGATACAGTACAGTTGTGTACCTACCATAAACGTAGATGTTACAGTACATTCACTGTTGCAGTCATTACTCTTGGGCTATCCTGCTGGCAGGCTACCCTCGGTTGGCCAGAATTCCAAAGTCTAGGTCCGGCATCGGTTGCTGTCGCCTCTTCCCTAACGTCAGTGCGCCAAGGGTATAAAAGATGCAGGCGACGCCATTTTCTTCAGTTTTTCTTGCCCCAGATGTCAGGTGCCCCCAAATTTGTAGGCTGAAAAAAATATGCCAATAAATATGCATGCACAAAAATAACATTTCCTTCATCTACAAGCAAATACACCACATGGGTTGTATAGCATAGAGAAGCACAGATATGTCCCAGCAAAGGAAAGGGGGATGGGTGGGTAACCTGGACTGCAACAGTGAATACACTTGAACATCTACATTCATGGTAGAAACTGTACTATGTTCATTGTGTTTCACTGTTGGTCATTACTATTGGGTTGAATCCCAAAGCCGAGGATGGGTGGCTGGGCTAAATAGGATTAGGAGAGGCTATGAGGGCCTGCAGAACTGCAGTGGCAACGCCTGCTCTGGATTTAGAGTAGAGGTAAGTGGTAGTGCTTTGTGAAACTGTGCAATGAACTCCAAGTTGCAGCCTCTAAGATGTCTTCGGTTGGTACTCCTCTGAGGAAGGCTGCTGAAGTGGTTGCTGCTCTGGTAGAATGAGGCCTAATGTCCTTAAGCACTGATTTGCCAAGCTGAAAATAAACTGATTCAATGGCCTATCCATTTAGAAATGATCTGTTCTGAGATGGCCTTTCCTTGTGATCCTGCAGCATATGACACTAAAAGTTGCTCAGTCTTTGTGAAAGCTTTAGTTCTGTCCAAGTAGAAGCGTAACTGCCTGTGTATGTCCAAAGAAAGCAGAATTTTCTCACCCTTGTTCTGTGGATTTGGATAAAAGGTAGGCAAGTGAATGGTTTGGCTGAGGGCCACACTGGACACCACCTTAGGTATAAAATGTTGGGTTTGTCCTCAGAGAAACCCTGTCTGGATGAAAAATAAAAGGTTCCACAGCCATGAGTGCTTATAACTCCGAGACTCGTCTTGCAGAAGTTATTGCTAGGAGCAGAGCTGTTTTCCAGGATAAGAATTTTATACCCGCTGTTGAGGATGGTTCGAAAGGAGGCAGTGTGAGTTTTTCCAAAACATAACTGAGGTCCCATGCCGGAATTGGTGCTCTCCTTGGAGGCCTAAAGTTTTTGTCCCCTCTGAGGTACTGCCTTATTAAAAGGATGAGAAAAGATAGGTGGTTCCATATTCTAATGGGCTGAAATGGCAGAGGCATGAATCTTAATTGATGAGAAAGAAAAGCCTTTGTTCAGCATCAGTTAGGTATTCAAAATCTGAAGGATATTTGGAACACAGGAGTCCATGCCTTGTTCCTGGTACCAAGCACAGAATCTCTTCCATTTTTCTGCATAAGATTTTCTGGTACTGGGCCTCCTGGCCTCCAAGATAACATCCATAACAGCTTTTGAAAGAGGAGTGTTCTGAATGGCTACATTATCAACCATGCTGCCCGATTTAAGGTCCTGAGTTGGCTGTGCAGAATCAGATTGTTTTGTTGGGTCAGCAAGTGAGAAGTTTGAGGCAATATCATTGCTGGACCTTGAGACAAGCTCTTTAGGATTTGGTACCAGTGCTGGCGTGTCCAGTCTGGTGCAATCAGCATCATTTTTGGCTTCTCTTGTCTGACCTTTAGGAGTACCCTGGGAAGGAGAGGCAGTGGAAGAAAGGCATATACTGAGATTTTTCCAGCTGAAGGATAGGGCGTCCTCCCACTATACTTGCTTGTGATAAATCCTTGTGCAAAATCTCTGCAATTGGCAGTTGTGAGGGGAGGCAAATAGATGTCTGGGCATCCCCATTTCCTTATCATGCTGAAAACTTGTGGATCCAGTTTCCATTCGTGGGGATCCATGAGGTGTCTGCTTAGTTCGTTTGCCAGTGTTTTTCCTGGCAGGAATTGTGCTTGCAGGTGAACTTGATAAGTCAATGCTGTGTCCCATAAGGTCATTGCTTGTCTGCAGAGGGGGTAGGAATATGTACCTCCCTGCTCGTTTATGTACCACATGACCGTAGTACTGTCTGTCTATCAGTAGCTGTCCTGAAGTAGATCCTTGAAAGCTGTCAGGGCATTTTGAACAGCTAGCATCTCTTTTTGATTGATGTGAAGATGCATCTGGTTTGCAGGCCATGTGCCCTGAATACATTTTCCTGCCATATGGGCCCCACAGGCATAATCTGATGCATCAGTTGTCAGTGTCTGTCTGGCTGTGGGTAAACTGAATGGCAGACGCTTGTGGTGACTGACCTCTGCCCACCATCGAAACGCCTGTTGCAAGCAAGGAATGAGTGCAATTACTGTCTCCAGGCAGTGGCAATGCTGGGTCCAAACACTTTTCAGATACCATTATAGTTTTCTCATATGCAGTCTGGCATATGGAATTGGTAGAATGCAGGATGACATGAAGCCCAAGGCCTGCAGGATTTTCCTTCCAGATAAGTGGGTCTTTGTTGCCAATTTCTTGAAGTAAGAAGTCAGTTTTTGTTTGTCTGGCATGAGATAAGCCATCTGGGCAGTTGTATTTAAGCTTACACCCAGGAATATCTCTTGAGAGGGCACTAGTTTTGATTTCTTTTCATTTACTGTGTACCCTAGGTCAATTAGCAATCTTTTTACCAACACCAGATGCTTTAGAAGAATGTCCGTTCTCTGCTTGAATTAGGCAGTCGTCCAAGTAGGGGATATATTTGAATTCCTCTGTCTGCAAAACGCAATTACTGCTGCCAGGCATTTTGTGAAGACCCTGGGTGCAGTAGAAAAGCCAAAGGGCAGTGCAGAGAATTGGTAGTGCATTGAGCCAGCTATGAACCTGAGGTATCTTCTGCAAGATTGTCCGATTGGGACATGCAGGTAAGCTTCTTTTAGGTCCAAAGTTACGAGCCAAGCCTTCTTGTCCAGCATGGGCAGCGGCTACTGTAGAGTCAACATCTTGAATTTTGGAACTTCCAGAAACATATTTAGTATAGACAGGTCCCAGTATTGATCTACAGGTTTTGTCCTTTCTGGGCACTAGGAAAAGTCTGGAGTAAAATCCTTGCCCCTGCTCTTGTTGTGGTACTTGTTGAATGGCCCTCATGTCCATGACAGCTGTAATTTGTTTTTGTGCCTCTGCCCATTGACTGTGTGGCAGGTCTGGCATACCTTTTGACCTTGGCAGGGTGTGAAAATGGAACCTGTAGTATTGGGACACTATGTTCAAGACCCATGTGTCTTGGGTAGCCATTTGCCAATTTGATGAAAAAAGTGCTAGTTTTGCCCTAAGGGGACTGCCAAAAGAAAAGTGCTTGGATCTGGCAGAAGAAAGTCATTGGGATGGTTTCCTGTAAGGTTGTGATTTGTCTTCTCCGCTTTTGGAGGTAGAAACACCCCATTGTTTAGGTCTGTATGAGCCTTGGGGCTGAGATCTGCCTCTGGGGCTCCTGTATCTGCCTCTTTGTGGTCTGACACTGGAAAGGACAATTTTTAAAAGGCCAGTTCCTGCTAAATCTGGGTGGCTGTACCTGTAAGAAATCCTTGACTGCATGGATTTTGCATTATCCTCCATTTTTGTCAACACCTCTTCTGCTTTAGTACCAAACAAAGCATCATGCTGTAATGGATCATCTAATAATTTTGCTTTAACATGATCAGGCAGATTCTGTTTCTTTAACCAAGCATGCCTCCTAATAACAGAACCTGTAACAGCGGCCCTGCAAGAGGCCTCCAGTGAATCATAACCACATTGCAACGTATGCTTTCCCACTTGTTCAGCTGTATGCAATAAATCCTGCATTTCCTTGTTCTCTTAACATTCAGTATTTGTCAACAATTTGTTTAAGCAGCGACATTAAATATTGCTGATATTTAAGCATATGAAACTGACAATTTAAAGCCCTTACAGCCAAGGTAGCAGAAGTGTAACTTACAGCCAAGGTAGCAGAAGTGCAAACTCCCCCCCCCCCCATCTGTCTAGAGCCCTAGAATCCCTATCAGAGGGGACAGGGTTTTGCAGTGGAAGCTTTGACCCCTTTGGGACCCTGAGATACGGTTTCTGGGTCAGCAGCGGGGGTTTTATATAGGACTTTGAGAATCCGGGACCCTGAAGTATCCGACTGGCTTAGCAGGTGCAGGGGGGGTAAAGAGTCAGGGGACAGGCCGGACTCTGAAAATACATCTACAATGTCTAGAACATGTAGAATACCTTTTCTTAGATTTCAGAATAATCTTGGCTCTCCCAGTGGAAATGCTCCCTCATGGTATGCAGGGTTTCCCCAAAAGAATAATCCTCAGGAGGAGAGGCTGAAGGAATGGATTCTTCAGCTTCAGAATCCTCATAGGAAGCATGGAATAATCCTGTTCAGAAGACGAATCAAGAGGAAATAGAAACCTGATCAGAAGAAACATACTCTGTCTCTTGCCTAGGCCTCTTATCAGGAGGGGGATGGGACCCCCTGATCAAAGTAATTAGGTCTTCGGCCATTTTGAGCATCTGTTTTTTAGGCATTGCAGTCTGAGTAGGAGAATACTGTACTTGTTTCTTTGGCTTTAGAGCTGCTTTAGTCTTTGAATCTGAAGATGGCTTAACATATAGTTGTGTAGGTCTGAAGACACCCTCAGAAGCCGATGCCTGCTCAGCGGCTCCGGACCCATCTGAGGGAATGATTTCCGAGGTGTCCAATACCCGAGTATCCAGAGGCCCAGTCCGCTCCACGTGCGAGTCGGAAGCGGCCTGTGGCTCTGAGGTAGCGGGCACCAGGGGCTGCGAAAGCACCTCACTGAGAACCGGCGACTGGCCTAGCAGAGACCTAGTCTGTTTTGGACCTCTGATTCCTATCCTTTTCCTTGTCCTTGCGTTTTTTCTAAACTTCGGTCTTCTGCTGTTCCGACGGCAATATATAATTAAATCTTCAGCCAAAGTAATGAAATGAAAAATCGAACAGACGCTTAAATAGTGCGTTGGTTAAATCTAGCACAAAACTGACAGCTAGCATTGTTGTGATCAGGGCCTAGGCAAGGAATACAGTAAGAGTGAAAATCCTGATGAGGTATTTGCTTCCCACAAGAAATACAATTGTTAACTTTTTCTGACATCGGTCTGGAGCAAGAAAAAAAGTTTCCCCAATGGGGTACTTAGCTTTAATGAAGACTTCAGTTCTGAAATTCGGATTTGAAAATCTCAGGAGTCTGCCGACCGGCACTTGCGAACTGCTTTATGCTTCGGGCACCGCGCATCAAGAAAGACTGAAGAAAATGGCATTGGCTGCATCTTTTATACCCCTGGCGCACCGACGTCAGGGAAGAGGCGACAGCAACGACGCCTGACCTAGACTTTGGAATTCTGGCCGCCTGAGGGTAGCCTGCCAGCAGGATAACCCAAGAGTAATGACCGCAACAGTGAAACACGATCATTATTGTAGTTTCCTCATATGCAGTCTTGCATATGGAATTAGTAGAATGCAAGAGGCCACGAACCCCAGGGCTTGCAGGATTTTCCTTGCAGATAGCTGTGTCTTTGTGGCCAGTAGTTTGAAGTAGGCTGTCAAATGAACTTGTTTCTCTGGAGTGAGGAAAGCCATCTGGGAAGTTGTACTCAAGTTTGCTCCCAGGAATACAATTTGTTGGCAGGGTACTAGATGTGATTTCTTTTCGTTTATGGTGTACCCCAGTGAGTTTACAAGTTTCTTTACGAATGCCGGATGTTTTAATAGCCATTCCTGGCTGTCTGCCAGAATCAGACAATAGTTCAAGTATGGGTATATTTGAATATTTCTCGGCCTGCAAAATGCTATGGCTGAAGCTAGACATGTTGTGAATACACTGGGCGCAGTAGATAAGCCAAAGGGAAGTGCAGAGAACTGCTAGTGCATGGAGCCTGCCCTGAAGCATTGGCATTTCCTTAAAGGAAGCTTACCTGCACATTCCAGTAAGTCTAAGGTTGCCAACCAGGCATTTCTGCCTAGTATAGGAAGCAGCTGTTTAAAGTCTTAGCATCTTGAATTTTGGGATTACCAGAAAAGTGTTTAGAATAGAGGTCCAGGATAGGATGCCAGGAGCAGTCGTTTCTGGGTACCAGGAAAAGGTAGAATAAAAACCTTGTCCCTTTTCTTCTGTTGGGACCGGTTGAATACCCTGATACTTAGAGAGAACCTGCTGTTGAGCCTCTGGCCAACCGTTTGGGGTTATTAGGGTGTGGAAGTGGAATCTGATTCCTTTGGGAAACTATATTCAAAACCCATTTGTCCTGGGAAATGAGTTCCCAGTTTCTTACATGTAGGGCAAGCTTTCCTCCTAAGGGAGCCGGCAGCTGAGCAGGGCTTGGAAGGGTTAAGTTCAAGTCATTGTGCTATTTTTCCATAGGGGGTTGTCTTCCTACTCCCTGCTTTGGAAGTGGGAGCCCCCCACTGCTTAGGCCTGTGCGTAGCCTGACACTAACCTAGGTCACCTGTTCCTAGGTTTGGACTGAGAAGGACGGGAAGAGTCTGGAAAGGACCAATTCTTTGAAGGCCAACGCCTACTAAATCTGGGTGGCTGTAACTGCAGGTAATCTTTAACAGTTTGCATAGATTTGGCTTTTTCCTCCATCTTTGAGGACTACTTCTGCTTTGTTGCCAAACAGGCAGTCTTGGTTTAAGGGAGCATCCAGTAATTTAGCTTAACCATGATCTGGCAAGTTTTGCTCCTTAAGCCAAGCATGCCTTCTAAGTACAGTCCCAGTGACAGCAGCCCTGCAAGATGCTTCTAAAGAACCAAAACCACATCGCAAAGTAAGTTTATCAACTTGTTCAGCAGAATGCATTACATCCTGCAAATCTGTGTTCAGCACAGCCAAGAATCATTTGTTTAATATACTGCGGGTACTTTAACATATGAAACTGGCAATTTAAAGCCCTAATGGTCAAAGCAGCAGAAGTGTATACCTTCTTACCCCATCTGTCCAAGACTCTAGACTATCAGAAGGGGTAGGATTTTTGGCAGCTGTAGCCTTAATGCCCTTTGGACCTTGGGAAATGGTCTCTGGATCTGCTGTAGGATTCTTGAAAAGAAACTTGAGTCAGGTACTCTAACAGTGGTCAGGTTTCCTGGGAGCAGGAGGTGTAAAGTGTCTGGGGACAGGTTAGATTCTAAGAAAGCATAATCTACAATGTCCAAAACAGGGGGGATAGCTAAAGGCCTGTGTTGAGAAAGGAGCAAGAATTCCCTAAGCCTCTTTTTGGAATCAGTAATCTTGGCCTTCCCAGCAGAAATGCTCCCTAAGGGTGTGCAAGGTTTCACCAAAAGAAAAATCTTCTGGAGTGGAAGCAGAGGGAATGGAATCATCTGCATCAGAATCCTCATAGGTAGATAAGGGCAAATCCTGGTAATCAGACGATATATCAGAATCCCAATAAGAATCAGAGGGAAAATCAGTTCTAGGTCTCAGAGGGTGAAGCTGGCTTTCCCCAATTAAAGTAGTAAGGTCTTCAGCCATTCTAAGCATTTGTTTTTTAGGCATATGGGCCCTGACCATGCGGTTTGGATGTCGGGTTTCTAGGCGTGAGTCTAGTTTTAGGCCTCGAAGATTATGATGGCGGTTTAAAATGCAAGTCTGTAGGCCTGAATACACCCTCAGAAGCCGGTGCCTGCACAGATCCATCCAAGGATGAGACATCCGCAGGTGCCATAGCCGAAGAAGCATCTCGCAGCATCCAAATGTGTCTCGGATCACTCCTATGCATGCAGAAACTACACTAAAACCATATTTGGGCAGTATTGCATTGGTTCAAACTCCTGGAAACATTGCTAGAAATATTGCAGACTATGCACAAGAAACCTATGAACATGCATAAAATGGACTCTGAAAGGATTCCAATGGGAGTGGGTGTGCAATGTTCAGCTGTAAAGCCACTCCTGTTCATACTACTGACAGATTACATCAAACAGCTGGGAGGGATCAGATTTAAAGTACACTTGTGTACACTTACCATAAATGTAGATGTTGAGTGTATTCACTGTTGCAGTCATTACCATTTGGGCAATCTGCTGGCAGGTTGCCCTCAGTCGGCCTGAATAACAAAGTCTTGGGTCCTGCATTAGTTGCTGCCCCTTCTTTCATGACGTCAGGGATATAAAACATGCAGCCAATGCCATTTTCATCAGTTTTTCTTGCCCCAGATGTCATTTATGGTAAGTGTACACAAAGTACAGTTTTGTACCTACCATAAATGTAGATGTTAGAGTGCTAATACAGCTGCAGTCATAACAAATGGGTTATCCTGCCGTCAGGCAGGTCCTCGGTTGGCCAAATTCCAAAGTCTAGGTCCGGCGTCGGTTGTAGTCGCTTCTTCCCCGACATCAGCGCGGCAGGGGTATAAAAGAACCAGCTGATGCCATTTTCTTCAGTTTTTCTTGCCCCAGATGTCAGGTGCCCCCAGAAGGAAGGCAAAACATAAACCTATGTAATAATGCAATGTAATATAATCAAAAAACAGTAGTTTGCAAGCAAATACACCATAAAATACCCCAATCAGGTTGTATGAGGAGGTGTTTGTCATAAGGCCTGTCCCAAGAGGGGATGGAGGGAGGGAATCCTGGACTGCAGCTGTATTAGCACTTTAACATCTACATTTATGGTAGATACAAAACTGTACTATGTTCATCGTGCATACAGCTGCAGTCATAACAGATGGGTAGAATCCCAAAGCTAAAAAGGGGTGGCAGGCACTAAGTGGAACTAGGAGGAGCAAGGATGCCCTGCAAGACTGCTGTGGCAAAGCCCACTCTAGATTTAGAGTATAGTGGAAGGTGATAGTGCTTGGAAAAAGTGTGCACAGAACTCCAAGTGGCTGCTTCCAAAATATCCTTGGTAGGAACTCCCCTGAGGAAAGCTGCAGAGGTAGCTGTGGCCCTTGTGGAGTGAGATCTGATGCTTGTAGGTACAGTTTTTCCATGAAATGAGTAACAAAAGCATATGCAGTGGGCTATCCATTTTGAGATGGTCTGTTTGGAAATGGCCTTTCCTTGAGCACCTGTAGCATAGGACACAGAGTTGCTCTGATTTTCTGAATGGCTTTGTCCTGTCCAAATAATAACGAAGTTGTCTGTGAATGTCCAAAAAATGTAGTAGTCTTTCCCCTTTGTTTTGTGGGTTAGGATAAAAGGTAGTTAAGTGGATAGTCTGATTCAAGGCTACACTGGATACTACCTTTGGCATAAAATTAGTGTTAGTTCGTAAGGAAACTCTGTCCTGATGGAAAATGATGAAAGGTTGCACAGCCACGAGGGCTTGTAGTTCTGAAACCCTGCGTGTTGAGGTGATAGCCAAAAGGAAGGCTGTTTTCCATGACAAATATTGCAGTTCTGTTGAAGCAGCTGGCTCAAATGGAGGCAGGGTCAGTTTTTCTAAAATGAAGTTGAGGTCCCAAGCAGGTACTGGTTGTTTCCTTGGGGGTTTTATATTCTTAGCCTCTCTGAGGAACTGTCTTAAGAGAGGATGACAGAATAAAAGAGGATCAGTGTTGTATTGTGCAGAAATGGCTGAAGCATGAATCTTGAAGGAGGAGAAGGAAAGTCCACTGTTTAACATCTCAGCTAGGTACTGTAATATTTGAGGCAAATTTAGTACCCAAGGATTCTGGCCCTTTTTCTGATTCCAGGCACAAAATCGTTTTCATTTGGCAGAGTAGACTTTTCTAGTAGGTCTTCTGGCCTCCAAGATAACATCCTGCAACTCCTTGGAGAGGGGGGTCTGTTGGGAAATCAAGGAATCCTCCATGCGGCTAGATTGAGGGTTTTCAGCTGACTGTGAAGAGTTTTGAAGTTGTGCTGGGTCAACAGAAGAGGCACTAGAGACAGGATCCATGGTGGGGAATGCGTCAGGCTCTTCAGGAGTGGATACCAGTGTTATCTTGGCCAGTCTGGAGCAATGAAAATCATCTTTGGCCTCTCTGCTCTGGCTTTTAATAGAACTTTGGGCAGCAGAGGAAGAGGTGGAAAGGCATAGACTGTCAACGTTGTCCAATTGAAAGAAAGTGCGTCCACTTTCCAGGCCTGTGGATGATAGGTCCTTGAGCAAAATTTTTTCAGTTGGTAATTTCTGTGGATAGCAAAGAGATCTGTGTTTGGCCGACCTCATGCCTGAATTATCTTTGCGAAAACTTGAGGATGCAACTTCCATTCATGTGGATCTGTCATTTCTGCTTAGGTTGTCTGCCAGCGTGTTTTCCTTCCCTGGCAGAATTGTGCTTGAAGTTGGATTTGCAATTCCAGAGCCGTGTTCCAAAGGGACATGGCTAGTCTGCACAGGGGGTATGAATGAGTTCCTCCCTGTTTATGTACCACATCACTGTGGTGTTGTCTGTCCTTATCAATAGCTGGCCTGGATGCAGTAGGTCTTTGAAGGCCATAATAGCATTTTGTACTGCTAGCATTTCCATTTGATGTGTAGGTGCTTCTCCTTTTGGGACCATTTGCCCTGAATGCACTGATCTGTCATGTGCGCACCCCAGGCGTAGTCAGAGGCGTCTGTTGTGATGATTTGATTGAGGCATGCAGAAGGGGAGACCTATGTTTCTTTGGCATGCTTGAGCCCACCACAGAAATTCCTTTTGAAGACATGGAATGAGTGGTATAATGGTTTCCAAACTGTGGCTGTGTTGAGACCATAAGTTTTTTAGGTACCATTGAGGTTTCCTCATATACAGCTTTGCACATGGGATCAGCAGGATGCAAGATGCCATGAATCCCAGAGCCTGCAGGACTTTCCTTGCAGTCAGCCTGGTGAAGGCTGCCATTTTTCTGAAGTATTGAGATAGTCGCCCTTGCTTCTCTGGCGTGAGGTAGGCCATCTGGGTGTTTGTATTCAATCTGGCACCCAGGAAAATTATTGCTTGAGAGGGTATTAGTTTTGATTTCTTTTTGTTGACTGTGTATCCCAGAAAGTTCAACAATTTTATTACAAACGCCAGGTGTTTCAGCAGTATGTGCTTGCTGTCCGCTTGGATCAGGCAGTCGTCCAGATATGGGTATATTTGTATCCCTTGAAGTCTGCAGAAGACAATTACTGATGCCAGACATTTCGTGAACATTCTGGGCGCAGTAGATAAGCCAAAGGGCAATGCAGAGAATTGATAATGGGTTGAACATGCAAGAAATCTGAGGTATCTTCTGCAATCTTGTCTGATAGGGACATGCAGGTATGCCTCCTTGAGGTCCAATGTTACCAGCCAAGACTCCTTGCCCAGCATGGGAAGAAGCTGCTGTAATGTGAGCATCTTGAATTTTGTGCAGTAAATATGTGTTTAGGATGGATAGGTCCAAAATAGGTCTCCAATCTTTATCCTTCCTTGGTACCAGGAATAGTCTTGAATAAAAACCTTGACCCTGTTCTTTTGCAAGTACCTCTTGAATAGCTTTCATGTCCATGAGAGCTGAAATTTGTTTTTGTGCCTCTGCCCTTTGATTTTGTGGCAGGTTTGGCATGCCTCTCATTTCTGGAAGGGTGTGAAAGTGGAATCTGTAGCCTCTGTCTATAATGTCCAGGATCCATTTGTCTTGTGACAATATGCCAATTTTTTGAAAATGCCAGTTTTCCACCTAAAGGTGCTGCCATTAAAGCTTTGCTTGGCATGCAAAGGGGAAAGTCATTGCGTCTGCTTTCTGAATGACTGTGATCTATCTTCTCCACCTCTTGGTGTAGGTGCTTGCCATTGTCTGGCTCTAAATGATCCTTGAGATTGTCCTCTAGCCCTCGGGCGCCTGTATCTACCTCTTTGAGGTCTGTCCGTGGCTGGAAAGGACCAATTTTTTGAAGGCCAGTTTCTGCTGAAACGTGGAGGTTGTACCTGTAGGAAATCTTTCACTGTTTGCATTGTTCTTGCCTTTTCCTCCATTTTCTTAAGTACCTCCTCAGCTTTAACACCAAACAATACATCTTTTTGAAGAGGTGCATCTAGTAATTTAGCTTTGACATGATCTGGTAAGGTTTGCTCTTTGAGCCAAGTATGTCTACGTATGACAGACCCTGTAACAGCAGCTCTACATGAGGCCTCTAAAGCATCAAAACCACATTGCAAGGTATGTTTACCCACTTGCTCTGCACTATGCAACAAATCCTGCAACTCCTTTAAATCTGGTTGTTCAGGTTGTGTCATTTTGCTTTTCAACTGAGAACAAAAACTGTTGATACTTTAACATATGGAACTGACAGTTTAATGCCCTCATGGTTAAAGTGGCCGAGGTGTATACCTTTTCCCCCCACCTTTCTAAAGCTCTGGAATCTCTCTGAAGGTAATGGGTTTTTGGCAGTAGAGGCCTTAATTCCCTTGGGACCCTGTGAAATAGTTTCTGGGTCAGCAGCATGGCTTTTGTATAGGAATTGGTGTGAGTCAGGAACCCGGTAGTACCAGTCAGGCTTGACTGGGGCTGGAGGTAGAGAGTCTGGGTTAAGGCAGGCCTCCAAATACACATCATCTAGTATGTCTAAGACAGGAGGTATAGCCAGAGGCCAGTGCTGAGGGAGCCAGAGAAAATCATTAAGCCTTTTCTTGGAATCTGAGTACTCTTGGCCTTGCCAGTGGAAGTGTTCCCTCAAGGTATACAACGTTTCCCCAAGAGAGTAATCCTCAGGGGGGAGACAGAGGGAATGGACTCCTCTGCATCAGAATCTTCAAAAGGGGAGTATGAATGTTCCTGTTCAGAGTGCTCTGAAATATTGAAGGCCTGGTCCGAGGAGAGGGATTCTTCCTCCACTCTGGGCCTTTTGTCATGGGGGGGGGGGTGTTGAGAACCCCTGATAAGAGTAATTAAATCCTCAACCATTTTAAGCATCGGGCCTGGAGAAGGGCCCTGTGTAGCTTATCTCTTAGAATGCATGGCTGCTTTGACTTGGTGAAAGCCTTGATGGAAAAAGAAGAGGAAGGCCTGAAGACACCTTGAGAGGAGGCAAACAGTACAGTTTTGTACCTACCATAAATGTAGATGTCCGACAGATACGCAACTGCAGTCCTGACATATGGGTTGTCCTGCCTCAGGCAGCCCTTCGGTCGGTCAGATTCCAAAGTCTGGGTCCGGCGTCGGCCGATGTCACCTCCTCCCCGACGTCAGAGCGGCTGGAGTATAAAGGCATCCGCCGACGCCATCTTCTTCAGTGTTTCTTGCCCCAGGTGTCACGTGCCCTCCGAGGAAGGCTAAATTTTGTGAATGGATAATCAGATAAAACCAGACATGCACAACAGTAATAAACAGATATACCATAATATATATATATCCCCAGCTGATAGGTAAGGGGAGAAAGGACCCAAAAGGGGAAAAACAGAGGGGTAGGAGGGAGGGAAAACCTGACTGCAGTTGCATATCTATCGGACATCTACATTTATGGTAGGTACAAAACTGTACTACGTCCTTCAAGAATGCAACTGCAGTCCTGACATATGGGTTGAATACCATAGCCAAGCTGGGGGTGGTAGGACTAAGCAAGAGATGGTGTAGCTAGAAGGCCCTGCAGGACTGCCGAAGCAAAGCCTGCTCAGGATCTGGAGTATAATGGCAAGTTGTAGTGTTTGGTAAATGTATGCACGGAGCTCCATGTAGCAGCCTCTAGAATATCTTTTGAAGCCACACCTCTTAGAAAAGCTGTGGATGTGGCCATAGCTCTGGTGGAGTGTGGTCTAATATTAGCTGGCACACTTTTTCCATGAAAAGAATAACAGAATCTGATGCAGTGTCCAATCCATTTTAAGATAGTTTGTTTGGTGACTGCTTTTCCTTGCACTCCAGCAGCATAGGCTACAAACAGTTGGTCAGACTTCCTGGTGGACTTTGGTCTGTCCAAGTAGTAGCGTAGTTGTCTGTGAATGTCTAAAGTATGCAGCAGCTTTCCCCCTTTATTTTGAGGGGGAGGAAAGAAAGTAGGCAGGTGAATTGCTTGGTTTAGAGAAACTCTGGATATCACCTTAGGCATGAATGAAGGGTTGGTCCTAAGGGAAACTCTGTCCTGATGAAAGATGAGAAAAGGAGGAACTGCCATGAGGGCCTGTATCTCAGAGACTCTTCTTGCTGAGGTGACTGCCAACAGGAAAACCGTTTTCCAAGAAAGAAATTGCATTTCTGAAGATGCTGCTGGTTCAAAAGGAGGAAGAGTTAATTTTTCCAAGACGTAATTGAGGTCCCATGCAGGAACTGGTAGCTTCCTTGGAGGTTTGATATTCTTTATGCCTCTTAGAAGCTGTCTTAGCAAGGGATGCAAAAACACAGGTGGATCACAATTGTAATGTGCTGAGATAGCTGAAGCGTGGATTTTGATGGAGGAGTACGAGAGGCCACTGTGAAACATTTCTGCCAAGTATTCTAATATCTGAGGTATGTTCATCAGTGATGCATCCTGGCCCTTGTTGACATTCCAGATGGTGAATCTCTTCCATTTGGCCGAATAGGTTTTTCTGGTGGAAGGTCTGCGTGCCTCCAGCAAAATTTCCTGAACTTTTTCGGAGAGGGAGTCATGGGTTTGAGTCATGGAACTCTCCAAGCTGTCAGCTTTAAGGTTTGCAGGTTCTGATGAACAGTCTTGTAACTGTGTTGAGTCAAGAGCAGAGGCCATTGAGGCAAGGGGCACGGTTTGGTGTGAGTTATGCTCAGTAGTAGTGGATAACAGTGCTGCCTTGGCCAGTCTGGAGCCATCAAGATACCTCTTGGTTGTTCTGCCTTGATCTTCAGTAACACCTTGGTGAGCAAAGCTAGAGGAGGGAATGC
This sequence comes from Protopterus annectens, assembly GCF_019279795.1. NCBI lineage: Eukaryota > Metazoa > Chordata > Ceratodontiformes > Protopteridae > Protopterus > Protopterus annectens. Next base: position 332,216,211 of record NC_056751.1, on the reverse strand, counting down.
ATAAATTGTTAGAGCATTCCAGCTGAAGGAAAGAGCATCCGTTCTCCAAGCTAGAGGATGGTGTATCCTTGTGCAGAACCTTTCCAGGTGATGATTGAGATGAGATGCAAAGAGGTCTATGTCTGGTCTTCCCCTTGCAGATGCTATTTGTGAGAAAAGGCGTGGGTGTAGCATCCATTCGTGTGGATCCAAGAAATTTCTGCTCAACCTGTCTGCCAGAACATTGTCCTTGCCCAGAACAAACTGGGATTGCAAGTAGATGTTCAGTTTCAGGGACTTTTCCCAAAGAATCATTGTTAGTTTTCAGAGGGGGTAGGAATGAGTGCCCCCTTGTTTATGTACCACATGACAGTGGTGTTGTCTGTCCTTATTAGCAGATGACCTTGCTGAAGAGATTTTCCAAAGGCTTCTATTGCATGTATCACTGCCAACATCTCTTTTTGATTTATGTGCTGATGCATCTCCATGGGAGTCCATTGCCCTTGGATGCATCTGCCGTCCATGTGCGTCCCCCATCCATGGTCTGAGGAGTCTGTTGTAATAGTTTGACTTGTCGAAGGTTTGTTGAAAAAGCATGCCTTCGTTTAAGTGACTTGCTTGAGCCCACCACAAAAATTCCCTTTGCAGGCATGGTATGAGTGGTATTATGTCTTCTAGGTTGTGGCTGTGTTGCGACCACAAGCTTTTTAGGTACCATTGCAGCTTTCTCATGTGTAGTCTTGCCAGAGGGATTAGAAGAATACAAGATGCCATGAACCCCAGGGCCTGCAGGATCTTCCTTGCGGTCAGGTGGGTTAATTTTGCTAGGCCTTTGAAGTAAGCTGTTAAATGCTCTTGTTTCTTCTCTGTGAGTTGTAGAACAAACCAGGCAAAACAGGAATGCAGGATAAAAATTTATTCCGGTACCTCGGCCCCAACAGCCTTCAAAGGAATAACATATAAACTTCCAAAAGCAGTATATATACTAATACTAGCAATTAGACATAATTATGATATTGTCAACTTTTTGTGGCCTCTAGTTTGTAACAATGAAGATGTTGGTCATCTTTTTCCAAATCATGTTTCTTTTTCATATGGCAGATATTGTAACTTAAAAGAAATCTTGAAATTCAGACAATTTGGTAATGATAAGTATATGTCAAATTTGGAACAACAAGTTGGCATGTTTCAATGTGGCAAATGTAAAATATGTAGGAGGGTAAAGAATCTTTCAGGCAGTACTATAAATGGGGTCAAATATTTTGCTGAACACAAATTTAATTGTTGTTCTTGTGGTGTGGTTTACATCATTGGTTGTGATTGCTTAGTACCAAAATATTATATAGGTCAAACTAAGCGACAACTTAAAAATCGTATCGATATTAGAACATATAGGAGATGTACGTAATGAAAGAATGAGCAGTCCTATATTTGAACATTTTCAAAAAATACATAAAGGGTCTGCAGATTCACTATTTTTTAGTGCTTTAGCAAAACCTAATGTTTCTTTTGGAGGTAATTACCTAAAAAGTCTACTGAATTTAGAAAGTAGATTTATTTTAAAATATGGAACATTAAAACCTCGAGGGCTTAACTTAGAAGTTAACATAAATGTTTAACTATTATTATAAGACATTGTGATAGGCATGCTATTGTCATAGAGTTTATAGGAATAATATGAATTGTGTTTTGTCCCTTTAAAACTGGATGTTGCCTTAATCATTTTCAATGATATGTAATTATGTCTAATTGCTAGTATTAGTATATATACTGCTTTTGGAAGTTTATATGTTATTCCTTTGAAGGCTGTTGGGGCCGAGGTACCGGAATAAATTTTTATCCTGCATTCCTGTTTTGCCTGGTTTGTTCTACAACTTATGCTTTGAATTGCTGTTGGTCTTCATTCTTCTCTGTGAGGAAAGCCATTTGTAGCTGTGTGTCCACAGTTTTTCTCCTAGAAAAATAATCTCTTGGGATGGCAGTAGTCTTGATTTTTGAACGTTGACTGTGTATCCCAAAGCCTGCAGCAACTGAATGACGTTATCCAAGTGTTTTATCAAGGTCTGTTTGCTGTCTGCTTGTATTAGGCAGTCGTCCAGGTAAGGGTATATTTGAAACCCCTGGAGTCTGCAATGTGCCACTACTGATGCCAGGCATTTCGTGAATACTCTGGGCGCAGTAGATGAGCCAAACGGCAATGCTGAGAATTGATAGTGCTCTGTTCCTGCAAGAAATCTGAGGCATCTTCTGCAACTGTGTCTGATAGGGACATGCAGGTATGCCTCATTGAGGTCCAGAGTAACCAGCCAAGACCCCTTGCCCAGCATGGGAAGAAGCTGCTGTAATGTCAGCATCTTGAATTTTGGCACCATGAGAAAAGTATTTAGAACGGACAAGTCCAATATAGGCCTCCATTGTTTTTCTTTTCTTGGAACAAGGAATAGTCTTGAATAAAATCCCTGGCCTTATTCCTGAGGAGGAACCTTCTCTATTGCTTTTATTTGGAACAGCTGTGAGACTTTTATGAGTGCCTCTGCCCTTTGATTTTGTGGCAGGTTTGGCATGCCTTGTCCTGTTGGTAAGGTATGGAAATGGAACCTGTAACCTCTGTCTATTATGTCCAGAATCCAATTGTCCTTTGTTATAATGTGCCAGTTTTTTGAGAATAGAGATAATTTTCCGCCTAGAGGTGCTTCTCTTTGAGCCTTGGTAGGCGGAGTGAAAGGCAAGTCATTGTGATTGTCCCTGTGGTGCAGGTGGAACTACCTGTGCCACTTCTCAGATTTTGTGGTTGCCATTGGCGTCCCCTGTAGGAGCCTCGGTATTGCCCTCTACCTCGAGCACGCCTGTTCTTTCCCCTTTGAAACTTGTCAGAGTCTGGAAAGGAACAATTCTTTGAAGGTCAATTCCTGCTGAACCTGGAGGAAATCCTTTACTGTCTGTACTGATTTTGCCTTCTCCTCAATAGATTTCAACACATCCTGAGCATTAGCACCAAAAAGCTTCTGTTTATCTAGAGATGCGTCCAGCAGCTTTACTTTAACATGATCTGGCAGTGGCTGTTCTTTCAACCAAGCATGTCTACGGATAACAGCCCCTGTCATAGCTGCCATACATGAAGCCTCCAATGCATCATAACCACACTGTAGAAAATGATTACTAACCTGCTGGGTATTATGAACCAAATCCTGCAATGCCTAGCTTTACTTTAACATGATCTGGCAGTGGCTGTTCTTTCAACCAAGCATGTCTACGGATAAAGTACAGTTTTGTACCTACCATAAATGTAGATGTCCGATAGGCATGCATCTGCAGTCCTTACAAATGGGTTGTCCTGTCGTCAGGCAGCCCTTCGGTCGGCCGGATTCCAAAGTCTGGGTCTGGCCTCGGCTGATGTCGCACTTCACCAGACGTCATAGCTTCTGTTAATTGGGTATAAAGCATCAGCCGACGCCATTTTCCTCAGTGTTTCTTGCCCCAGATGCCAGGTGCCCTCTAGGAAGGCTAAATTTGGATAAATGCAAATGATTCCAAACAGTAGAGAGCAAATAACAATAAACATGTATATACATATATACAAACAAATATACTATAATAGATTCCCCCAGCTAGCTACAAGATGGGCAAATACCCTAGGAGTACCACAGAGGGGAAGGAGGGTGGGTAATCCTGACTGCAGATGCATACCTCTCGGACATCTACATTTATGGTAGGTACAAAACTGTACTATGTCCTTCAAGGATGCATCTGCAGTCCTTACAAATGGGTAGAATACCATAGCCAAACTGGGGGAGGAGGAGAAATAAGATTATGGTGTAGTTAAGATCCCTTGCAAAACAGCAGTGGCAAAACCTGCTCGGGATCTGGAGTATAAAGGTAAATTATAATGCTTGGCAAATGTATGCACGGAGCTCCAAGTAGCAGCCTCTAAAATGTCTTTGGTAGCCACTCCTCGTAAAAAAGCTGTAGTAGTGGCTGTAGCCCTTGTAGAGTGAGGTCTGATGTTTTCTGGAGTTTTCTTCCCATGGTAGGAATAACAAAATCTAATGCAATTTCCTATCCATTTTGAGATTGTCTGTTTTGAAATTGCTTTTCCTTCCATTCCTGTTGCATATGCTACCAGAAGTTGGTCAGGTTTTCTATTGCTCTTGGTCCTGTCCAGGTAGTAGCGCAATTGTCTATGTACATCCAAGGTATGCAGTAGTCTTTCCCCCCTGTTCTGTGGATTGGGGAAGAATGTAGGTAGGTGGATAGCTTGATTTAAAGATACCCTGGAGACCACCTTTGGCATAAAAGTAGGATTAGTTCTCATGGACACTATCTTGATGGAAGATCAGGAAGGGCTGTACTGCCATTAATGCCTGTAGCTCGGATACCCTTCTTGCTGAAGTGATTGCAAGCAGGAAAGCAGTTTTCCATGATAAGTACTGTAATTCTGCTGTTGCTGCTGGTTCGAAAGGAGGGAGTGTCAAGTTTTCTAGCACAAAGTTCAAGTCCCAAGCTGGCAATGGTGGCTTCCTAGGTGGTTTTACGTTTTTAATTCCTCTCAGAAACTGCCTGAGTAGAGGATGTGAGAAGGCTGGAGGATCCAAGTTGTATTCCGCTGAAATAGCCGATGCATGAATCTTAATGTAAGAATAGGACAGGCCGTTGTGGAAGAGCTCTGCCAAGTACTCCAGGACGTTGGCTATGTTTACCAGTGCCACATTTTTTCCTTTTGCAGTACTCCAAATGAGATATCTTTTCCATTTTGCTGAATAATTTTTTCTTGTTGAGGATCTGCGAGCCTCCAAGATAATGTCTTTAACCCTTTGAGATAAATCTGGGTTATTTGGTCTTATGCAATGCCCCAGGCAGCCAGCTACAGTGTTTTCAGGTTTGGATGTAAGGTTTTGAAGCTGTTCTGCATTAACAGCAGGGGAACAAGGGGCAGAGGCCATATTTGTTCTCGAGACATGCTCCTCAGTAATGGGTACCAATGTTGCCTTGGCCAGTCTGGAGCTATCAGTATGATCCTTGGACGGTCTTCTTTGATCTTCAATAGCACCTTGCGCATCAAAGGAAGAGGTGGGAATGCATATGCTGTCAGGTTTTTCCAACTGAAGGATAGGGAGTCCACTTAGTCTAAATGTAGATGTCCGAGAGGTATGCATCTGCAGTCCTAACAAATGGGTTGTCCTGCCTCAGGCAGCCCCTCGGTCGGCCGGATTCCAAAGTCTGGGTCTGGCCTCGGCTGATGTCGCACTTCACCCGACGTCATAGCTTCTGTTAATTGGGTATAAAGCATCAGCCGACGCCATTTTCCTCAGTGTTTCTTGCCCCAGATGCCAGGTGCCCTCTAGGAAGGCTAAATTTGGATAAATGCAAATGATTCCAAACAGTAGAGAGCAAATAACAATAAACATGTATATACATATATACAAACAAATACACTATAATAGATTCCCCCAGCTAGCTACAAGATGGGCAAATACCCTAGGAGTACCACAGAGGGGAAGGAGGGTGGGTAATCCTGACTGCAGATGCATACCTCTCGGACATCTACATTTATGGTAGGTACAAAACTGTACTATGTCCTTCAAGGATGCATCTGCAGTCCTAACAAATGGGTAGAATACCATAGCCAAACTGGCAGCCCCTCGGTCAGGCATTTCGTGAATACTCTGGGCGCAGTAGATAAACCAAAAGGCAATGCTGAGAATTGATAATGCTCTGATCCTGCAAGAAATCTGAGGTATCTTCTGCAATTTGGTCGTATGGGGACGTGCAGGTATGCCTCCTTGAGATCTAGTCACCAGCCAAGACTCCTTGCCCAGCATGGGAAGAAGTTGCTGTAGGGTCAGCATTTTGAATTTTGGAACAATGAGATATGTGTTCAGAGCGGACAGGTCGAGGATAGGTCTCCATTGGTCTTCCTTTCTTGGTACCAGGAAATGTCTGGAATAAAATCCTTGTCCTTGTTCCATAACCGGTACCTTTTCTATAGCTCTCATCGTTAGTAAGTGGTCTATTTGCTGTAGAGCGTTTGTCTTGTGGTTTGGAGGTAGGTTTGGCATTCCTCTCTTCCTTGGTAGAGTATGGAAGTGAAACCTGTAGCCTTTGTCGATTGTCTGTAAAATCCATTTGTCTCCTGTAATGTAATGCCAGTTTACTGAAAATAAGGCTAGTTTTCCACCTAAGGGTGCTTGTAGTTGTTCCCTGGTAGGCGGTTTCAGAGCCAAGTCTCTGTGATTGTCCTGTGGAAGTGGTAGTAGGTGGTCTGTGGAAGTAGTTCTCTGGCTGTTAGGCTTCCACTGACGTCCCCTATAGGCACCTCTGGGTTGACCTCTGCCTCTTGGGCGCCTATTTCTGCCTCTCTGTGCTCTGGTGGTGTCTGGAAAGGACCAATTCTTGGAAGGCCAGCTCCTACTAAACCTTGGAGGCTGGACCTGTAAGAAATCCTTGACTGTCTGGACAGATTTTGCTTTTTCTTCCACCTTCTTCAACACTTGCTGTGCAGGGGAGCCAAACAAAAGTACAGTTTTGTACCTACCATAAATGTAGATGTCCGAACTGGATAGCATCTGCAGTCATAACAAGTGGGTTGTCCTGTCGTCAGGCAGCCCTGCAGTCGGCAGTTCCAAAGTCGGGTCCGGCTTGACTGATGTCGTCCACCCGGCGTCATCTCTGTTGGTCTTGGTATAAAAGCATCAGCCCGGCGCCATTTTCCTCAGTGTTTCTTGCCCCAGATGCCAGTAGCCCTCTTGCAGGGTAAAATTTGTGCCAATAGATGCAAATGATAATAGATAAACAACAATAAGCATATATGTACATATATACAAACAAATACACCATAAAGACTCCCCAACAGCTAGCTATTAGGAGGGTAAACACCTAGGAGTACCACAGGGAAGGAGGGAGGTAATCCTGACTGCAGATGCTATCCAGTTCGGACATCTACATTTATTTATGGTACAGGTACAAAACTGTACTATGTCCTTCATGGATGCATCTGCAGTCATAATGGGTAGAATACCATAGCCAACTAGGGGAGGAGGATAAAGGTAGATTATGGTGTGTTTAGGATCCCTTGCAGTACAGCAGTGGCAAACCCTGCTCGGGATCTGGAATAAAGAGGCAAATTATAATGCTTGGCAAATGTATGCACGGAGGTCCAAGTAGCCGCCTCAATAATGTCATTGGTTGCCACCCTCGTAAGAAGGCTGTGGTAGTGGCTGTTGCCCTTGTAGAATGAGGTCTTATGTTCTGTGGAATTGGTTTTCCATGGAAGAAGAGTAAACAGTAATAGGTATGCAATTTCCTATCCAGATTTTTGATTTTTGAAATAGCTTTTTCTTCCTTCCCCTGTTGCATAGGCTACAAAAGTTGGTCAGTCTTTCTGCTAAGTACAGTGCTCGTATACAATTTCCTATCCATTTGGAGATTGTCTGTTTGGAAATAGCTTTCCTTCCCCTTCCTGTTATAGGCTACAAAAGTTGGTCCAGTCTTTCTGCTATTTTTTTGTTCTGTCCAAGTAGTAAGCGTAGCTGTCTATGTACATCAAGGTATGCAGGAAAAGAGGTAGGTAGGTGGATTGCCTGGTTGGGAAGATAAGGTGGATACCACCTTGTAGGTAATGTTAGATATAGTCCTACAGACCTTCTGGATACTGTAGGATTAACCCTAGGATTAGTCTAAGGACTGGACTGTGGAAGGGTTGCACTGGCTGGAAGGCCTGTAGCTGAGGAAATTTCCAAACTGAAAGCAGTGTGTAGGTCCAGTTGTTGCTTCATGACAGGTGTTGTAGGTCTGCTGTTGCTGCTGGTTCAGCTTGCTAGTGTCAACTTTTCAGAAACTCAAAGGGGTCAAGTGGTGGTAATGGTGGTTTCTTGTCTGGTTCCTTTCTTGGCAATTCTTGTGAACTGCCTGGTGGAAGGGTGTAAAAAAAAGAGTGGAAAAAGCTATTCTGCTGCGCTAATAGCTGAGTATATCTTGATGATGAGTTGGAGGAGTGAAGAGACAGGCTCAAGTTAAGCCAGGATGAATGTTAGAGACATCGTTTTGCATCTCTTTGGTACTTCCTCTTTCTCAAATGACACATCTTTCCCATTTTTCTTTCTTGTTGAAGGTCTGCGTGTCTTCGTGCTTCAAGAATAATGTCTTAAAGTCTCTGGATTTTTCTGGATTAGCTGCTGCTATGTGATGTTCATGCAGTCAGTTGCAGTCGTTTGAGTGTTTTTGTATTTTGCTGTATGATGTTGATGTTGTTTTAATTTCATGCATCAAAGGCATCACATGTGTTGTTCCATGTTGTTTTAGTAGTGTAGTAGTGTTAGTTTGTCTTCTTGGCCAGTTGGGGCTATTTGGTTTATCCTTCTTATTCTTTCCGTATTGATTTTTAGTAGTACCTTGTGTATCAAAAGAGGTGGGAAGTAATATGCATGCTTTTTCTTCTTTCAGGTGAAGAGTGAGTCCACTTTCCATGCTAGTGGGTGGGATGTCCTTGTGCAGAATTTTTTTGAGAGCTGGTGATTGAGGTGATGCGAAATAGGTCTATCTGTGCATTCCCCATTTCTTTGAGATGGTCTTGAAGGCGTCGGGTGCAGCTTCCATTCGTGGGCATCGAAGTGGTTCTGCTTTCTTATGTCTGCTAGAGTATTGTCTTTCCGGTACAAATATTGCCTGTAACTGAAAATGTTGTAGCTTGAGTGCCAGGGTCCACAGCTCAAGGTCATTCTGCATGGGGGTATGAATGAGTGCCTCCCTGTTTGTTGATGTACATGACATACCATGTGGTGTTGTCTGTCCTTATCATCATCATGAGGAATGGTTTGATGGTTTGGTTTTTTGGTTTGGATAGTTTTACTACTTCTTTTTCTTTTAGTGATGTGGTGCAGAGAAGTCCTGTGTCCACAATCCTTGCACGCATTTGTCCAGCATGTGGGCCCCATCCTAGGTCTGGGCGTCTGTTGTGATGGTACTTTTCTGGCTTCTTTGGGGGGAGCAGGCTAGGTTTGACTGGCATGCCTGAGCCCACCATACCCATAGGAACCCTATTTTATTAATGGGATTTCTTTGATTTTCTAGACTGTGTCTGTGTTGGGACCATAAATTCTTTAGGTAGGTATGTAGTTTCCTCATATTGTAGTCAAATGGCTGGACCATTGTATATTGCATGATGATGCCAAGCCCATGCCAAGTAGAATTTTCTTGTTAACTTGTTCAGTTTTGTTAGTGCCAAAAAGTAAAGTAAGAGTTCTTTGTTTTTTTGTTTGTAGGGTCACCATGCCATTTGTTGTGTGTGTCAATTCAGCGCCCATGAATGTCTTGTTTATGGTGGTCAGCCCCTTGACTTTTGTAAATTGACTGTATCCCAGTCCTTGTAGCAAGTAAATGACCCTTTGTAAATCTGTTGTCATCTGTGTCTAGTGACCTTGCTTCCCTTTCTCAGAAGGAATAGGGTTTTTAGCAAAATTGCAATGCTACTGCTAACAGGACCTCTGATTTTAGTTTCTCTGCAAGCAAGTGGGGCCTTGTATGTGATCTAATGAAGCCTGTATGCATGGTGCATCAGGTCCAAGGAAATGGTTGCTATTACGTTGTATGTTATTTTACCATCTCTACTATTACTTCCATTTCTTAGATTCATCAGTAGTTAGTTTTTAGTTAACTCAGCTTGCTTAAATTTGTCCTCTTGCTTAGCAGAAATCGATAGTTTAAAGCTCTTAGCTGAGAGACAGGGACTGAAGTGGTGACCTTGACCCATCTGTCTTTACCACCTGGCTTCCTTTCAGAAGATAAGGGGTTTTAGCTGGTGTAGGGGCGCCGCCTTTGAACTGATCCTGCAATAGTTGGTATCTTCTGCTATTTGGTTTGTAAAGGGGTGTAGAGTAAGTGAGTGTAGACCTTTTTACCCCATCCTGTCCTAGTGACCTTTCTTCCCTTTCCAGAAGGAATAGGGTTTTACTAGCTGTGGGCTGCTGCTGCTTAGGACCCCCTGGGATATAGTTTCTGGGTCTGCAAGTGGGGCCTTGTAAAGAAGGTGATGAGTATCTGGCACCCTGTAAGATCTGTCTGTTTGTTTGGCAGGGGCTGGGGAGTAAAGAATCTGGGCGGAGCAAACATCATTGAAAGCATCATCCACCACAGAGAACAGGACAGGAGGCTAGGGCAGGGGCCTGTGCTGTGGGAGGTGCAGAAGGTCCTAAGTCTTTTCTGAGTCTGAAAAATCCTGTTGCTGCCATTGGAACTGTTCTCGCATGGCATGCAAGGTTTCCCAAAGGAGAATTCTTGAAGCAGTGGGAATGGAGAAGCAGCAGAATGGATTCTTCAGCATGGAGAAAAAAAAAGGAAAAGGGAGCCTCAGGCTGTCTGATCAGTTATCTGATTCATCAGCAGAATCATCAGAACACTGGCTCAGGGGCTCTGCTCTGGGTCTCTCTCTGGGGTCTGGAGGCTGGTGGGTGATGATTGATCCTCTAATCCTAATTAATTAAATCTTCTCTTCTGCCAAAGAGCATTTGAGAACTAGAGGGGCCTGGATGAGGGGTTTAACAGGCACTGATTTAGTAGTCTTTGCTGCTTTAGCCCTGGCGAAGGCCTTAATGGACATGGCTGCTGGAGGCCTAGCAGCACCACGTGCTGGGGTAGAGACATCAAGGGGATGGTGTCTGATAAGTCAACCACCGTAGTGTGGGTAAAATTTCTGAGGTCGATTCAAGAATTGTAGCAGGGGCCTCAGTTGTAGAAATAGGTTCAGCTGTACTTTGAGCAGTTTTCGGTTTCGGCGACGAGACACTTTTGCTTTGCGTGGTTTGGCGAAACGCCGGACCGCGGTCGGTCTCTTTATCTTTGCGTTTTGAAGATTGGGTAGTCGGAGGATCCGGCGGCATAATGTACGCAAAATCAGTACGAAAAACTGTTCTGCAAACTCCGACCGGCGCCTAAGCGTCGGTTGAAAGAGCACAGGCCGAACAGGCTGCTACGTCGTGGGCTGGGCCTAAAAAAGACAGTACACAAAAGAGTGAAAATCTTTATGGGTATTTGTTTCCCACAGGTTAAACAATTGTTAACTTTTCTGACATCGAGGGCAAGAAAGAGTCCCCAGCGGTACTTTTAGAAAGTCTAGTAGTATTCGGTAGAAGTAATCTCTGGATCCGACCGACGGCACTTGCGAACAGCTTTCTGCGCCCACGCACGCAGCAAGAAAGACTGAGGAAAATGGCGTCGGCTGATGCTTTTATACCGAAGACCAACAGAGATGACGTCGGGTGGAGTCGACATCAGCGAAGCGGACCGGACTTTGGAATCCGGCCGACTGCAGGGCTGCCTGACGACAGGACAACCCACTTGTTATGACTGCAGATGCATCCATGAAGGACATCTGTGTTTTTCCATGGGAACATCTAGAAGCTTTGACTTTACATGGTCTGGTAAGAATTGCCCTTTTAACCATGCATGCCTTCTGATCACCGTACCAGTCATAGCTGATCTAAAGGAGGCCTCCAGTGCATCATAGCCACATTTTAAGGAATGATTACTGACCTGCTGAGTGTTATGTACTACATCCTGAAGGGACTTGCGGTCTAAATGTTCAGGGGAGGACAGTTTTTTAGTTAGCTGATCTAACGGAAATTCCCGATACTGAATCATGTGGAATTGGCAGTTTAAGGCCCTAGCCGAAAGAGTAGCAAAACTTTTTTACCCCATCTCTCTAATGCCCTAGATTCTCTTTCAGAGGGGAGGGGGTTTTTGGCAGAGGCAGCTGCTACAGCTTTGGGGCCCTGTGAAATAGTTTCAGGATCTGCAATAGGAGCCTTATACAAGTGATAATGTGTGTCCGGGACTCTGTAGTATCTGTCAGGCTTAGCAGGGGCCGGAGGGAGAGACACAGGGGCAGTACAAGCATCATTAAATGCATCATCCACAACTGTAAGTACTGGAGGAATGGCTAAAGGCCTATGCTGTGGCAAATGTAAGAAGGTCCTAAGCCTTTTCCTAGAGTCTGAAAAATCCTGGCCCTGCCATTGGAATTGTTCCCTCATAGCATGCAAGGTTTCCCCAAAAGAAAATTCCTCAGGAGGAGAGGCAGAAGGGATGGAGACTTCTGCATCAGAGTCCTCATATGGAGAATAAGGGCCTTCTGGAGGATTAGTATTTTCTGAATCAGAGGAGTAATCTGTAGAAACTGGCTCAGGGGGCTCTGCTCTAGGCCTCTTCTCTGGAGGGGGTTGAGAGGCCCTGTCAGGGTGAGACTGGGATCCCCTGATCAACGAAATGAGATCCTCTGCTAGACTAAGCATTTGATTACTAGAGCTAGGCCTGTGAGAGGGGGTTTTAGCATGTACGGTCTTTAAAGATTTAGCTGCTTTAGCCCTGGAAAAAGCCTTAATTGACATGGATGCAGGGGGTCTAGCAGCTCCACATGCAGGAGTAGATATATCTAAAGGGATAGTATCTGATAAATCTTGAGAACCTGTAAGAGCAGGTGGAATTTCAGTAGCAGGTGCAGCCATGCTGAATGAGGCCTCGGCTGTAGGAGGTATGCTTTCGGCCGAAGGAACTGAGGACTCTGTTTCAGCCGCGGTTTCGGCCGCAACAGCGAGTGTCGGTCCTTTTCCTTACGCTTTTTAGCTAATTGTGAAGTCGGAGTCTCCGACGGCATGTTGTAAGCAATAGCGGAGCCGAAAAACTCCTCCGCAAACTCCGACCGACGTCTAAGTGTCCGTCGGTTGAAGGAAGCACAGGCTAGACAAGCTGCTACGTCGTGGTCTGGGCCTAAACAAAGCAGGCAGTAAGAGTGGAAATCTTTGAGGTATTTGTTTCCCACAGGTTAAACAATTACTCACTTTTTCCGACATCGGCTGAGGCAAGAAAGAGTCCCCAACGGGGTACTTAGCTTTTTAGAAGTCTTCGGTAGTAGCAATCTCTGGTTCTGACCGACCGGCACTTGCGAACAGCTTCTGCTTCGGGCGCCACGCGGCAAGAAAGATTGAGGAAAATGGCGTCGGCTGATGCCTTTATACCCAATTAACAGCAGCTATGACGTCGGATGAAGTGCGACATCAGCCGAGGCCAGAACCAGACTTTGGAATCCGGCCGACCGAGGGGCTGCCTGAGGCAGGACAACCCATTTGTTAATACTGCAGATGCATCCTTGAAGGACATCAGGGGAAGCACTAGAGTCAGGGAAAACATCATCCAGGACATCCAAAACTGGAGGGATAGCTAAAGGTCTGTGCTGGGGTAACTTAAGGAAGGTACGTAGCCTTTTCCTAGAATCAGAAAATTCCTGACCTTGCCACTTAAAATGTTCCCTCATGGAGTGGAGGACCTCACCAAAAGAAAAATCCTCTGGAGGAGAGGCAGAGGGAATGGATTCCTCAGCATCAGAGTCCTCATAGGCCTGGAAGGATTCTTCTTGGGTATCTGAATGGTCTGAACCCTCAGAGGCTTCATCTGAAGAGAGGTTGTCTGCCTGCTCAGTTTTAGGCCTTTTTTCTGCAGGCGGCTGAGAACCTCTGTCTGGGTGAGGCCGAGACCCCCTGATAAGAGAGATTAGATCTGCAGCCAGAGACATGATTTGCTTGTCAGAAGGGGCCTGAGAAGTAGGTTTAGGATGTGCCTTGGCCTGGCTGGCGGCCTTAGCACGTGCAAAGGCCTTGATTGACATGGATACAGGAGGCCTAGCTGCCCCACGTGCAGGGGTAACTTTGTCCACGGGAATGGTGTCGGGTAGATCAAGAACTTCGGTTTCCGGAGGAAAATCAACAACCGGCACCGGTGTAGTCTCCGAGACAGAGGGTTGAGTTAACGCGGTGTCGGCCTGGAGCGGTTGAATTACTGCTTCCGAAGGGACCGAAGCACTCGCGGAGGGCTAAGGCATTGTATCGGTGGAAGATGCGGGCCGAGGATGTCGGTCCCGGTCCTTTCGTTTTTTGGAAGTTTGTGCTGTCGGTTGTTCCGACGGCATGTTGTAAGCGTAGGATTCGCCAAAAAAGTCTTCGGCAAACTCTGCCCTGCGCCTGAGTGTGCGCTTAGTAAAGCAAGCACAGGCAGCACAGGCCGAGACTTCGTGGTCCGGGCCCAGGCAAGGGAGGCAGTAAGAATGGAAGTCCTTATGAGGTATTCGTTTACCACAAGACAAACAATTAACTCTCAATTTGTTCCGATATCGGCTGAGGCAAGAAAAATGTTCCAACGGGTATGCTTTAGATGACTTGGTAACTGAAAACACAGGAGCTGACCGACCAGCACTTGCGAACTGCTTCTGCTTGGCACCGCGGCAAGAAAGACTGAAGATGGCGTCGGCGGATGCCTTTATACTCCAGCCGCTCTGACGTCGGGGAGGAGGCGACATCGGCAGACGCCGGACCCAGACTTGGGAATCTGGCCGACCGAAGGGCTGCCTGAGGCAGGACAACCCATATGTCAGGACTGCAGTTGCATTCTTGAAGGACATCTGTCTAGGATCCGAGTTTCACCGCCTAGAGTGGCTTCGGTATCTGTAGTCAGGGTGTGGGCCGAGGAGCCTGCGATCTTGGGCACAGGAGACACCGCCAATAAAGTGTCGTCGGTAGGCAGGGGCTGTGCAGGCGCCTCGCTGAGAACCGGACCACCTGTAGTCTGCTTTGGCGTGGTGTCGGTAGAGGCCACTGAGGTCACGTGTCAGTCCTTATCTTTGCGTCTTAGTGTCAAAACTTGAGTCGGAGTATCAGACGACATAATGTAGTTAAATTTTTTGCCAAAATGGTGCTGGGCGAACTCCGCCCGAAGCTTAATGGTGCGTTTGTTGAATGTAGCACAAAAACGACAGACCGAGACGTCGTGCTCTGGGCCTAAGCAAGGAATGCAGAGGGAATGAAAATCCTTATGCCGTATTTGCTTCCCACATGAAATACAATTATTAACTTTGTCTGACATCGGTCTGAGGCAAGAAAAGTTTCCCCAACAGGGTACTTAGCTTTCAAGCAGACTTCTGTTGCAAAATTTTCGTAATTTCAGGAGCTGGCCGACCGGCACTTGCGAACTGCTTCTGCTTCGGACACCGCGCGGCAAGAAAGACTGGAGAAAATGGCGCCTGCTGGTTCTTTTATACCCCTGTCGCACTGACGTCAGGGAAGAAGCAACAACCGACGCCGGACCTAGACTTTGGAATTCGGCCGACCGAAGACCCGCCTGACGGTAGGAGAACCCATCTGTAATGACTGCAGCTGTATGCACGATGAACATCGTTCCATCTGAGTAGGTAAACTTAATTTGTCAGCAACTTGTGGGTTTCGGATCCATATCTGATCCGAGCCGGCAGCTTCAAACAGCTAAGATCCGAGCTCCAAGATCCTCCCCCTTACCCATAACCCCCTGATATCCCCTCCTGACCTCAGAGTTTGCTTAGTAACACAGAGCATTACAACACAAAGGATCACCTGTACATCCTAACCTAGAATTATCCGGAAACAAGGGCAAGGAATCCTTTAGTATGCACTATAGGTTAGGAGGATGGAGTGGGGGTCAGTTGCTGACAAATGAAATTTACCTACACTTGGAAAGTACAGTTTTCTACATACCATAAATGTAGATGTTAGAGTGCTCATACAGCTGCAGTCATTACAGATGGGTTATCCTGCCGTCAGGCGGGTCCTCGGTCGGCCGAATTCCAAAGTCTAGGTCCGGCGTCTGTTGTCGTCGCTTCTTCCCTGACGTCAGTGCGGCAGGGGTATAAAAGAGGCAGCCGACGCCATCTTCAGTTTTTCTTGCACCAGATGTCAGGTGCCCCCAGAAGGAAGGCAAAACATAAACTTATGTAATCATGCAATATAGAATAATCAAAAAACATTAGTTGCAAGCAAACACACCATAAAAGAATACCCGAAATAGGTTGTATGAGGTGGTGTTTGTCATAAGGCCTGTCCTAAGAGGGGACGGAGGGGGGGTAACCTGGACTGCAGCTGTATGAGCACTCCCAACATCTACATTTATGGTAGGTACAAAACTGTACTATGTTCATCGTGCATACAGCTGCAGTCATTACAGATGGGAAGAATCCCAAAGCTAAGTAGGGGTGTCAGGCACTAAGTGGAACTAGGAGGAGCAAGGATGCCCTGCAAGACTGCTGTGGCAAATCCCGCTCTAGATTTAGAGTATAGTGGAAGGGGATAGTGCTTGGAGAAAGTGTGCACTGAACTCCAAGTGGCCGCTTCCAAAATGTCCTTGGTAGGGACCCCCCTAAGGAAAGCTGCAGAGGTAGCTGTGGCCTTGGTGGAGTGGGATCTGATGGATGTAGGGCACAGTTTTTCCATGAAATGAGTAACAAAAGCGTATGCAGTGGGCTATCCATTTTGAGATTGTCTGTTTGGAAATAGCCTTTCCTTGAGCACCTGTAGCATAGGACACAGTTGCTCGGATTTCCTGAATGGCTTTGTCCTGTCCAAATAATAACGAAGTTGTCTGTGAATGTCCAAGGAATGTAGTAGTCTTTCCCCTTTGTTTTGTGGATTAGGATAAAAGGTAGGTAAGTGGATAGTCTGATTCAAAGCTACACTTCTTGCCCCAGATGCCAGGTGCCCTCTAGGGAGGCTAAATTTGGATAACTGCAAATATTTCCAAACAATAGAGAGCAAATAGAAATAAACATGTATGTACATATATACAAACAAAACTGCAAATATTTCCAAACAATAGAGAGCAAATAGAAATAAACATGTATGTACATATATACAAACAAATACACCATAATAGATTCCCCCAGCTAGCTACAAGATGGGCAATTACCCTAGGAGTACCACAGAGGGGAAGGAGGGTGGGTAATCCTGACTGCAGATGCATACCTCTCGGACATCTACATTTATGGTAGGTACAAAACTGTACTATGTCCTTCAAGGATGCATCTGCAGTCCTAACAAATGGGTAGAATACCATAGCCAAACTGGGGGAGGAGGCACTAAGGAGGCACTAAGAGTTTATGGTGTAGTTAAGATCCCTTGCAAAACAGCAGTGGCAAAACCTGCTCGGGATCTGGAGTATAAAGGTAGATTATAATGCTTGGCAAATGTATGCACGGAGTTCCAAGTAGCGGCCTCTAAAATGTCTTTGGTAGCCACTCCTCGTAAGAAGGCTGTAGTAGTGGCTGTAGCCCTTGTGGAGTGAGGCCTGATGTTTTCTGGAGTTGCCTTTCCATGAAAAGAGTAACAAAATCTAATGCAATTTCCTATCCATTTTGAGATTGTCTGTTTTGAAATTGCTTTTCCTTTCATTCCTGTTGCATATGCTACCAGAAGCTGGTCAGTTTTTCTATTGTTCTTGGTTCTGTCCAGGTAGTAGCGCAATTGTCTGTGTACATCCAAAGTATGCAGCAATCTTTCCCCCCTGTTCTGCGGGTTGGGGAAGAATGTTGGTAGGTGTATTGCTTGGTTTAATGATACCCTGGAGACCACCTTTGGCATAAAGGTAGGATTAGTTCTCATGGACACTCTATCCTGATGGAAGATAAGGAAGGGTTGTACTGCAATTAATGCCTGTAATTCAGAAACCCTTCTAGCTGAAGTGATTGCAAGCAGGAAAGCAGTTTTCCAAGATAAGTACTGTAATTCTGCTGTTGCTGCTGGTTCAAAAGGGGGAAGTGTTTTCTAACACAAAGTTCAAGTCCCATGTAGGCAATGCTGGTTTCCTTGGTGGCTTTACCTTTTTAATTCCTCTGAGAAACTGCCTGAGTAGAGGTTGAGAAAAGACTGGAGGATCCATGTTGTATTCTGCTGAAATTGCTGATGCATGAATCTTAATGGAGGAGTAAGACAGAACACTGTGGAAAAGCTCTGCTAAGTATTCCAGGATGTTAGCTATGTTTGCCAATGATGCATCTACACCTTTTGTTGCACTCCAAATGAGATATCTTTTCCATTTTGCTGAATAAGTTTTCCTTGTTGAGGGTCTGCGAGCCTCCAAGATAATGTCTTTAACCCTTTGAGATAAATCTGGGTTATTTTGCCTTATATAATGTTCCAAGCAGCTAGTTGCAGTGTTTTCAAGTTTGGATGCAGGATTTTGAAGTTGTTCTGTGTTAGCAGTAGAGGTAGTAGGGGTAGAGGCCATGCGTGTTCCTGGGACATACTCCTCAGTAGTGGGTACCAATGTTGTCTCTGCCAGTCTGGAGCTATCAAGATGATCCTGGGGTGATTCTTTGATCTTCAGCAGCACTTTGTGCATCAAAGGAAGAGGTGGGAATGCATATACTGTCAGGTTTTCCCAACTGAAGGATAGGGAGTCCACCCTCCAAGCAAGTGGGTGGTACGTCCTTGTGCAGAATTTCTTCAATTGGTGGTTGTGTGGGGACGCAAACAGGTCTATTTCTGGCAGTCCCCATTTCCTTGAGATGGTTCTGAAGATGTCTGGATGCAGCATCCATTAGTGGGCATCCGTGGTGGTTCTGCTTAAGATGTCTGCTAGTATATTTTCTTTTCCTGGCACAAATATGGCTTGGAGCTGAATGTTGAAGCTCAGGGCCAAATTCCAGAGGTCCATTGCCATCTGGCATAGAGGATAAGAAAGTGTGCCTCCCTGCTTGTTGATATACCACATAACTGTGGTGTTGTCCGTCCTCATCAGCAAATGACCCTGTTGAAGAAATGGTCTGAATTGCCTGTTTTACTGCCAGCATCTCTTTTTGATTTATGTGTAGGTTCATCTGGTCTTGAGTCCATAAGCCTTGTATGCACTTGTCCACCATGTGTGCCCCCCAACTGAGGTGTGAGGCGTCCGTGGTGATAGTCTGGCTTGGGTGAGGCCTGTGGAAGGGCAGTCCTTTGTTCAATTGACAGGCCTGGGCCCACAACTGGAATTCTTGTTTCAGGCATGGAATTATTGGAATTTGGGTTTCTAGGCTGTGCTTGTGCTGAGACCATAAATTCCTCAGGTACCATTGCAACTTTCTCATATGTAGTCTGGCATGTGGAAATAGAAGTTATGTACTTACCATAACGTTCCATGTGGAGTGTTCATCTCGCCTTTGTTCTTACACATGGGTTCGGAGCCGATCCTCGGCTCCGTGCCGGCCTTTTGCAAGCTCTGCATCGAGAAGAAGCTCGAGACAATCTAATACCCACAATCCCCCTCTGCCTTTACCTCAGATCTAGTTTGCAAGCAAACCAATCTACATAACAGCACATTCATGCCATACATCTATACATACATAAAGAGACACATATAAGTATATGTGTATACCAACTATGTACAGAGAATAATGACAGTAGCAAAAATGCATCTGGCCAGGCATCAAAGAACGTTCTTCCTAAGGGTGGGACTGTAAGAACAAAGGCGAGATGAACACTCCACATGGAACGTTATGGTAAGTACATAACTTCTATATGTGATAGTGTTCAATCTCGCCGTTTGTTCTTACACATGGGTAGCGTCCCTAGCTCCTAAATCCTGAGGAACTCACAGGAGGACGTTCTTGAGCACAGTGGAACCAAAGGTTGCCCTGTCCCTAGAAACCTTATCTACTTTATAATGAGAAATAAATGTATGTGGCTTAGACCAGGTAGCAGCCGCACAAATAGCATCCAGAGGTAGGCGAGCTGCATGAGCCAAAGACGTAGATATTGATCTTGTGGAATGTCCCTTGGGTTTGTTTAGAAGGGGTTGATTTGCAGAATCGTATACATAGATTATACAATCCGTTAACCACTTTGAAAGAGTTCTTTGGTAACTGCAAGTCCTTTCCTGCTATCAGCAAAAGCCACAAAGAGTTGATCTGTTTTCCTGTGATCTTTTGTTCTATCCAAATAAAACCTTAGCTGTCTGTGAACATCCAATTTGTGTAACATATACTCCATTTTGTTGGAGTGGTTTTGAAGAAAGTGGGTAATTCAATGGACTGATTAATGTTGTTAATAGAACACACTTTAGGGAGGAAGGATGAATTGGTTCAAGAGAAACTCTGTCAGAGTGAAAGATCAGATAAGGGTGCTTGATGGAGAGAGCCTGAAGTTCAGACACTCGTCTAGCAGAAGTAATGGCTACCAGAAAGAGTTTTCCAGGACAAAAATTTTAATGGGCAAGAAGAGGCAGGTTCAAGGGGGCAACATTAATTTAGATAGTAACAAGTTTAGACTCCAAGGTGACGTAGGAGATCTGACCGGAGGTCTAATATGAAAAACTCCTTTTAAGAAGGCTTTACAAAGTCTGTGAGCCATGATAGGAGCTCCACACTCTTCCACATGGAAATTGAAATGGCAGCCAATTGAACTCTTAGAGTAGCAGGAGAAGCACCCTGATGAAATAAGTCTGTTAAGAACTCTAAAATCTTATTCAAAGGAGCTGTAAAGGGATCATCGTGGTGTGTATTCGCCCAGAATACAAACCGTTCCATTTGCTAGTATATGTTTTAGTAGTGGAAGCCTTATGCGAAGCCACTAATATATTCTGGACTGCTGGTGACAAGAGATCAGACCTGGCTAAGTTGGGAATTGGAGCAGCCAAGCTGCTAGATGGAGTGACAGAAGCGCGGGATGGGGAACCCCTGACGAGTGAGTCAACAGATCCGGCTCTGGGTCCAGAATCCAGGGTCCCCGAATGCAGTGAATTTTCAAGGAGGGAAACCAAATTTGACGTGGCCAGAATGGAGCAATGAGAATTATCGTCCTGTGAAGGTTCCTGGCTTTCTGGAGAAATTTCGGTATCAGAGGAAATGGAGGAAATGCGTACAGGAGTCCCGGGGCCAATCGTAAACCAGTGCGTCCCTGGGGACTTCCCCTGGAGGGGGTAATAGGGCAAAGTAGCTCCTGCATTGGCGTTCATTGGAGACGCAAACAGGTCGCAGGAAGGCTGGCCCCATGTGCGAAAAATCCTTTTCGCCACTGACTGTTTCAGAGACCACTCGTGCGGTAGCAGAATTGCTCTGCTCAGCCTGTCGGCTATGACGTTGGATGACCCCGGGATGTGCGTTACTATTAGAAAGCGACCCGTGGACTCTGCCCATTGCCAGATTCTCATGGCCTCTCTGCACAGTTGATAGGACTTGGTTCCCCCTTGTTTGTTTATGTACCAGACTACCGACATGTTGTCCGTCTGAACTGCAATAGTCCCTAGAGGAAGAAGGGGAGCAAAGTGTTGCAACGCTAGAAACACTGCCCTCAACTCTAGAACATTGATGTGCAGATTGTACTCCAAATTGGTCCATTCGCCTTGGACTGTCTGTCCCTGAAAGATGCCCCCCCACCCTATCAGGGAAGCGTCCGTGGTCACCGTAACTGTGGGCGTGGGTAGCACAAACGGCCTCCCTTGGGAAAGGTTGCACGTTTGGAGCCACCAGTTTAGGTCTGTTTTGCAAGTCTTTGTTATGAGAATCTCGTGTGTTAGAGGTAGTTGTTGAAATGACCATTGAGCAAACAGTAGCCATTGTAGAACTCTCATGTGCAGCCTTCCCAGGGGAATTGCAATAAGGGAGGCTGACATGAGGCCCAACACCTTCAGTACTAGTTTTGCAGGAGATTTCCTTGACAAGAGTAGAAGACGTATGTGAGTCTGCAGTGATAATATCCTTTCTGGGGGAAGCCTCAGAATTAATTGACGTGTGTTTAACTCTGCCCCTATGAACAAGATATTTTGAGATGGCTGAAGTAAGGATTTTCCGAAATTTACGGAGATCCCTAGGTGAACACACAGTTGAAGAACATAGTCTCTGGCCTGCAGTAGTTGACGCCGGGTGGTGGCTGAAAGGAGCCAGTCGTCCAGATACGGAAACACCTGGAATCCCTGACGTCTCAAGTGAGACGCTACCACTGCCATGCATTTGGTGAAGACCCTGGGGGCTGAGGTCAGACCAAAGGGCAGGGCTCGAAATTGAAAGTGACTGGCTCCCAGCTGGAAGCGCAAATGATCTCTGGATGCCCTGGCCATTTTGAAGTGGTAGTATGCATCCTCTAGATCTATTGAGCACATCCACTCGTCCTTCTGTAGAAATGGAAGGATCGATTGAAGCGTGACCATTCGGAACTTTTCTTTGACGAAAGTATTGAGGTAACTCAGGTCTAGAATGGGCCTCCAGTCCCCTGTTTTCTTTGGAACTAAAAAGAACCTTGAGTAAGTCCCGAATCCTTGCTGGTCCGCTGGGACTGGCTGGATGACTCTTTTTTCTAACAACTTTGAAATTTCTAAAGCTGCTGGCTCTCGCAGATGGGGCGGTACATCTGGGAGTCTTTTCTTTGGAATGGGATAGGATAGGAAGGATATGGTGTATCCTCTGGTAACTACGCTTTTTACCCAATTGTCTGTAGTTATATCTTGCCAGGCCTGAGGGTAAAAGGCTAAGCGACCCCCGACTGCCTCCAGAGCAGGACAGCCGGGCCTCCTCTCAGGAGTGCTGGAAAGGTTTACCAGGGAGTGTATCCCTGTCACCTTGATGTTGCGGACCCCCTCTGCCGCCAGGGCGGCGTCTTCCACCTCTGCCCCCTCCTCTGCCTCTAGAGGGGGCATCACCCTGTGTGCCCGGGAAAGATGCTTGATTTTGTTTCCGAAACCACATTTTTCCACCGCGTTGCCCTTTGGGGTACGGTCTGGTTGGGGTGGAAAAACGGACTCCGACAGCAGAGTCTTTCCCTCTTGTTCACACCGGGTAAGGGTCTCCTTTACTTGGGGCCAAAAGAGTGGCACCGTCAAATGGGGCGTTGTAAAGGAAGACTTGAAGGCTTCCGCAAAGGAGCATAGGCATCCAGGATTGTCTACGAAGAGCAATCGCTGAAGCTGCTGCCCTACTCGAACCTTCGCCGCGTAGGAAATCAGCCTCATGGACGAGTTAACAATCGATGTTAGGGTATTAAGTTGCGCTGTCACTTTCTGAGACAGCTGCATCTGTAGTACCCTGGAGGGTATCTCCCAACTCTTTGACTAGATCCCTCTGCAGACGTGTAAAATGGGTCAAATAGTTCAGGGACCGCATGGAAAAAGCCGCTGAACTAAAAATGCGCTTCCCATATCTATCCATCGCCCTAGAATCTTTATTAGGCGGATGGACAGACGAAGAAGACTCCGACATCTCCTTTTTCGTGGCTGCAGCCACCACCATAGCGTCTACTGGAACTCCTTTAGTAAGGTAGGACTTATCCTGAGGTGCTGTGATGTACTTGTTCGGTTTCCTAGGAACAGGTTCCACTGTGTCAGGAGCCTCCCACGCCCTTCGAGCAATAAGTTCCATTAGTTCGTCAAGGCGGAGTGACCCAGGAGGAAGGGCGAGCACCAAATGCCTTCAGCAGAACTGACTCATCCTCAGAAGGGGAAGGGACTGCCAGTCACCTCTCTGTTTCAGGATCTCCAAAATGTCTGAAAAGAGACATCTTCTGAAGGTGACTTAGGGACCCTCTGACTCATCTAAGTCAGTATCAGATGTTATGGATTCCTGTGGAGAATCCAAGTGTCTCCTCTTACACAGTCTCTTCCTAGGGACTTCCTCGTGGGAGCATCGAAGAAGCCTCGAGGAAGAGGGGCACCCTCCAGGGGTGGCTGAGACACTGGTGCCCGGCGCTTGGATGTGGCCGTGGGTGCAGATGAAGACAAAGGCCCTTTGTGGGAGGAGAAACTGCTTCCACTGATGTGATTGTCTGGGTAGACAACACCTTCCTCATCAGGTCGAACGCCCGGGTCCCGCATCAAGAGTCTCCTGGATCGAAGAAATGGGAAGAATCCCGACACGGGTACCAAGGCATCGACCCGAGGACGGAGCCGAATCGATCCGTGCGAGGCCCGAGGGAGAGTCGGAACCGACACGCCGGTTCGACTCTCGCCCCGAACCAAGAACAGACAGTCGGCTCAGAGACTCCAGTACCGGTCCGACGGAGTCGAGGTGAAGGAACAGACCGAGAAAGGACGGTTCTGGACCCGAGGGCTCCACAATCAGCAGATCAGCCTCTTCCGACTCCAAAGACTGAATCGGTCTCGGAGGAGGAATGGATGGAGATACAGGAAGGCCTTCAAGCTTCGACACCAGCTGGGTGGAAACCGAAATAAGTTTAGAGAGGGCCGAATGCTCCAGCAGCTTCTGCACCACACGATCCACATCGACATCCGAAAGTTTAGAGGAAGAACGGGTCGAAGGAACCAAGACGGAGCCGACCTCAATATGGCGAAGGAGGGAGCTCCATCACGGTTCCAAGACTCGAGGCTCAGGAACCGACACCAGTTGAACACTCGGCCCGAAGTCTGTGGAACCGGTGATCTAACCTTTGAAGAAGAGCTCGGAGCCGATGACTTGGGCTCCGATGTCTTCGATTCCTTAGAGGACTTCGATGCCTGGTCAGAAGCATCCAAAGCCTCTTGGAAAGCTGGTTTCAAAGACCCTGTCCATTAGTTTCCTGCCTATCTGTCATGACCCTCCCACTGAAAGAGTGACAGATGGAGCAATCCTCTTGTAAGTGGAGAGGGCCAAGGCAGTAGACACAGGAACTATGGTTGTCAGTGACCGACATTTTTTGGCCACACTGACAACGCTTGAAACCAGACTTTGCCTTCTCAGACATTGTAGGTAATAAACAATCCTGAAACAAATACACAGTCAAATCCGGTAAAAATAGACACAATCAGGTAAATGTCACAATCAGGTAAATGTCAATCCGGTATAAAATTGTCTTAGTAGTATATGGAAAGGGTGTAGGCCCCGGTACAAAAATACCGATAAAAAGGTTAACGGTACCAAAGAAATACGGAACCACAACACAATCACACAAGGTAATACTGACAATAACAAGTTAAATAGAATTCTCAATAAAATACAACAAAAAGTTATATCTTAGCTTAGAAAACCCTCGAGCTAGCTCCCAACGATGCGAATGCAGCAGCGGCAAACTAGATCTGAGGTAAAGGCAGAGGGGGATTGTGGGTATTAGATTGTCTCGAGCTTCTTCTCGATGCAGAGCTTGCAAAAGGCCGGCACGGAGCCGAGGATCGGCTCCGAACCCATGTGTAAGAACAAACGGCGAGATTGAACACTATCACATTTAATATTATGCAGGATGCCATGTAACCCAGGGCTTGCAGTATTTTCCTTGCTGTAAGCTGGTTCTGCGTTGTCAATGCCATGAAATAGAGTGGTAGCTGCTTCTGTTTCTCTGCTGTGAGGAATGCCATCTGGTTTGATGTGTCCAGTTCTGCACACAAGAAGGTTATCCTTTGGAATGGTATCAGTCTTGACTTTTTTGTGTTGACTGTGCATCCCAGGGCTTGCAGCAGGTGAATAACCTTTTTCAAATCTTTTGTCAATTTGTCCTTGCTGTCCGCTTGTAACAGGCAGTCGTCCAGGTATGGATAAATTTGAATTCCCTGAAGCCTGCAATGAGCAATTACTGATGCCAGGCATTTTGTGAATACTCTGGGCGCAGTAGATAAGCCAAAAGGCAATGCTGAGAATTGATAATGCTCTGATCCTGCAAGAAATCTGAGGTATCTTCTGCAATTTGGTCGAATAGGGACGTGCAGGTATGCCTCCTTGAGATCCAGAGTCACCAGCCAAGACTCCTTGCCCAGCATGGGAATAAGTTGCTGTAGGGTCAGCATTTTGAATTTTGGAACAATGAGATATGTGTTTAGAGCGGACAGATCGAGGATAGGTCTCCATTGGTTTTCCTTTCTTGGTACCAGGAAAAGCCTTGAATAAAATCCTTGTCCTTGTTCCATAGCCGGTACCTTTTCTATAGCTCTCATCCTTAGTAAGTGGTCTATTTGCTGTAGAGCGTTTGTCCTTTGGTTTGGAGGTAGGTTTGGCATTCCTCTCTTCCTTGGAAGAGTATGGAAGTGAAACCTGTAGCCTTAGTCTATTGTCTGTAAAATCCATTCGTCTCCTGTAATGTAATGCCAATTTACTGAAAATAAGGCTAGCTTTCCGCCTAAGGGTGCTCCCAGTTGTTCCCTGGTAGGCGGTTTCAGAGCCAAGTCACTGTGATTGTCCTGTGGGAGTGGTAGTGGCTGGATCTGTGGCAGTACTTCTCTGGCTGTTAGGCTGCCACTGACGTCCCCTGTAGGCACCTCTGGATTGACCTCTGCCTCTAGGGCGTCTATTTCTGCTTCTCTGTGCTCTGGTGGTTTCTGGAAAGGACCAATTCTTGGAAGGCCAGTTCCTACTAAATCCCGGAGGCTGGACCTGTAAGAAATCCTTGACTGTCTGGACAGATTTAGCTTTTTCTTCCACCTTCAACACTTGCTGTGCAGGGGAACCAAACAAACTGTGCTTTTCCATGGGAGCATCTAGAAGCTTTGACTTTACATGGTCTGGTACGGATTGCTCTTTTAACCATGCATGCCTTCTGATCACTGTACCAGTCATAGCTGATCTAAAGGAAGCCTCCAGTGCATCATAGCCGCATTTTAAGGAAGGATTACTGACCTGCTGAGTATTATGCACCAAATCCTGAAGGGACTTACGGTCTAAAGGCTCAGGTGAGGACAGTTTTTTTAGTGAGCTGATCTAACAGAAATTCCAGATACTGAATCATGTGGAATTGACAGTTTAAGGCCCTAGCCGAAAGAGTAGCAGAAGTATAAACTTTTTTACCCCATCTCTCCAATGCTCTAGATTCTCTTTCAGAGGGGAGGGGGTTTTTGGCAGAAGCAGCTGCTAAAGATTTGGGGCCTTGTGAAATAGTTTCTGGATCTGCTATAGGAGCCTTATACAAATGATGTGTGTCCGGAAAGTACAGTTTTGTACCTACCATAAATGAAGATGTCCGAACTGGATAGCATCTGCAGTCATAACAACTGGGTTGTCCTGTCGTCAGGCAGCCCTGCAGTCGGCCGGATTCCAAAGTCCGGGTCCGGCTTCGGCTGATGTCGCACTCCACCCGACGTCATCTCTGTTGGTCTTTGGGTATAAAAGCATCAGCCGATGCCATTTTCCTCAGTGTTTCTTGCCCCAGATGCCAGTAGCCCTCTTGCAGGCTAAAATTTGGATAAATGCCAATGTTTCCAAGTAGATAGAGGTAAACACAACAATAAGCATGTATGTACATATATACAAACAAATACACCATAAAAGACTCCCCCCCAACAGCTAGCTATTAGGAGGGTAAACACCCTAGGAGTACCACAGAGGGGAAGGAGGGAGGGTAATCCTGACTGCAGATGCTATCCAGTTCGGACATCTACATTTATGGTAGGTACAAAACTGTACTATGTCCTTCATGGATGCATCTGCAGTCATAACAAGTGGGTAGAATACCATAGCCAACTAGGGGAGGAGGATAAAAGTAGATTATGGTGTGTTTAGGATCCCTTGCAGTACAGCAGTGGCAAACCCTGCTCGGGATCTGGAATATAGAGGCAAATTATAATGCTTGGCAAATGTATGCACGGAGGTCCAAGTAGCCACCTCAATAATGTCTTTGGTTGCCACTCCTCGTAAGAAGGCTGTGGTAGTGGCTGTTGCCCTTGTAGAATGAGGTCTTATGTTCTGTGGAATTGGTTTTCCATGGAAGGAGTAACAGTATCATATGCAATTTCCTATCCATTTGGAGATTGTCTGTTTGGAAATAGCTTTTCCTTCCCTTCCTGTTGCATAGGCTACAAAAAGTTGGTCAGTCTTTCTGCTATTTTTGTTCTGTCCAAGTAGTAGCGTAGCTGTCTATGTACATCCAAGGTATGCAGTATTCTTTCCCTCTGTTTTGTGGGTTGGGAAAGAAGGTAGGTAGGTGGATTGCCTGGTTTAAAGACACTCTGGATACCACCTTGGGCATAAATGTAGGATTAGTCCTCATGGACACTATCTTGGTGGAAGATTAGGAAGGGTTGCACTGCCATTAAGGCCTGTAGTTCTGAAACCCTCCTTGCTGAAGTAATTGCCAGTAGGAAAGCAGTTTTCCATGACAGGTGCTGTAGGTCTGCTGTTGCTGCTGGTTCAAAGGGTGATAGTGTCAACTTTTCTAGCACAAAGTTTAAATCCCAAGCTGGTAATGGTGGTTTCCTTGGAGGTTTTACATTCTTGATTCCTCTGAGGAACTGCCTGAGCAAAGGGTGCGAAAAACAGGTGGATCAAAGCTGTATTCTGCTGAAATAGCTGATGCATGTATCTTGATGGAGGAGTAGGACAGGCCTGAATGAAGAAGTTCGGCCAGATACTCCAGAATGTTAGGAATATCTATGTTTGACACATCTTTTCCTCTTTCCGTACTCCAAATGACAAACCTTTTCCATTTTCCAGCATAGTTCCTTCTTGTTGAAGGTCTGCGTGCTTCAAGAATAATGTCTTTAACTCTTTGGGAAAGTTCTGGATTAGCTGCTGCTATGTGATGTTCCATGCAGTCAGTTGCAGCGTTTTTAGGTTTGGATGTATGATGCTGTAGTTGTTCTGAGTTAACATCAAAGGCATCAGGGCTATTGGCCACATATTGTTCCGAGACATGCTCTTCAGTAGTGGGTACCAGTGTTGTCTTGGCCAGTTTGGAGCTATCAGGATTATCCTTGGACGTTCTTCCTTGATTTTTAGTAGTACCTTGTGTATCAAAGGAAGAGGTGGGAATGCATATGCTGTTAGGCCTTTCCAGTTGAAGGAGAGTGAGTCCACTTTCCATGCTAGTGGGTGGAATGTCCTTGTGCAGAATTTTTTTGAGCTGGTGATTGAGAGGTGATGCGAATAGGTCTATCTGTGGCATTCCCCATTTCTTTGAGATGGTCTTGAAGATGTCCGGGTGCAGCTTCCATTCGTGGGCATCCGAAGTGGTTCTGCTTAATATGTCTGCTAGAGTATTGTCTTTCCCCGGTACAAATATTGCCTGTAACTGAATGTTGTAGCTGAGTGCCAGGGTCCACAGCTCCAAGGTCATTCTGCATAGGGGGTATGAATGAGTGCCTCCCTGTTTGTTGATGTACCACATGACTGTGGTGTTGTCTGTCCTTATCATCAACTGGCCCTCTGAGAAATGGTTTGAACTTTTGGATTGCCAGTTTTACTGCCAGCATTTCTTTTAGATTGATGTGCAGGTGAAGTTGATCCTGTGTCCACAATCCTTGCACGCATTTGTCCAGCATGTGGGCCCCCATCCTAGGTCTGAAGCGTCTGTTGTGATGGTCTGGCTTGGTTGACATCTGCGAAAGGGTAGGCCTGGGTTTGACTGGCATGCCTGAGCCCACCATAGGAACTCCTGTTTTAGGCATGGAATTAGTGGGATTTCTGTTTCTAGACTGTGTCTGTGTTGGGACCATAAATTCTTTAGGTACCACTGTAGTTTCCTCATATGTAGTCTGGCAAATGGGACCAAGATTATGCATGATGCCATGAAGCCCAAGGCCTGCAGAACTTTTCTTGCTGTTAACTTGTTCAGTTTTGTTAGTGCCAAGAAGTAAAGGGGAAGTTCTTTTTGTTTTTCTGTAGTCAGGAATGCCATCTGTTGTACTGTGTCCAATTCAGCCCAAGAATGTCCTTGTTTGGGATGGTATCAGCCTTGACTTTTGTAAATTGACTGTGTATCCCAGTCCTTGTAGCAAATAAATGACCCTTTGTAAATCTGTTGTCAGCTTGCTTTTGTTGTCCCCTTGTAGCAGGCAGTCGTCCAGGTATGGGTAAATTTGAATTCCCTGTAGTCTGCAATGGGCGATTACTGATGCCAGGCATTTTGTGAATACTCTGGGCGCAGTAGATAAGCCAAAGGGCAATGCTGAGAATTGATAGTGCTCTGATCCTGCAAGAAATCTGAGGTATCTTCTGCAGATTGGTCGAATGGGGACGTGCAGGTATGCCTCCTTGAGATCTAGAGTTACCAGCCAAGACTCCTTGCCCAGCATGGGAAGAAGTTGCTGTAGGGTCAGCATTTTGAATTTTGGGACAATGATATATGTATTTAAGGTGGAAAGGTCGAGAATTGGTCTCCAAATTTTTTCCTTTCTTGGAACTAGGAATAGTCTGGAATAGAACCCCTTTCCTTGTTCTGCTGTTGGCACTCTTTCCACAGCTTTCATGTTTGCTAACTCCATTATCTGGCGTAGAGCCTCTGTTTTTTGATTTGGAGGTAGATTTGGCATTCCTCTTTTGACTGGTAAAGTGTGGAAGTGAAACCGGTAACCTTGATCTATGGTTTGTAAAATCCACTTGTCTTTTGTTATGTAGTGCCAGTTCTTTGAAAATAAGGTTAACTTTCCGCCTAGAGGAGCTGCTATTTGTTCCCTGGTAGGCGGATTTAGGATTAAGTCACTGTGGTTGTGCTGATGTAGTGGCAGTGGCTGTGTCTGTGCCTCTGTTGTTACCTTGCCACTGTCGCCTCTGTAGGCACCTCCTCTGGATTGGTTTCTGCCTCTGGAGCGTCTATTCCTGCCCTTTGAAATTTTGTGGAGTCAGGAAAGGACCAATTTTGGCAGGCCAGTTCCTGCTAAACCTTGGGGTTGAACTTGCAAGAAATCTTTAACAGTTTGAACAGATTTTGCCTTTTCTTCCATTTTCTTCATAACCTGCTGGGCAGGTGTACCAAACAAACTTGTCTTGTCCACAGGAGCATCTAGCAACTTAGCTTTAACATGATCCGGTAAGGCTTGTTCCTTTAGCCATGCATGCCTTCTTATCACTGTGCCTGTCATGGCTGATCTAAATGAAGCCTCCAGTGCATCATAGCCACATTTTAAGGAATGGTTGCTAACCTGTTGTATGTTATTTACCATCTCTAATACATATTTCTTATCAAGAGATTCATCAGTGGTTAGTTTTTAGTTAACTGATCAAGCATAAACTCTTGGTATTGTATCATGTGAAACTGACAGTTTAAAGCTCTAGCTGAGAGAGTAGCTGAAGTGTAGACCTTTTACCCCATCTGTCTAATGACCTTGCTTCCCTTTCAGAAGGAATAGGGTTTTAGCTGTGGTCATGGCTACTGCCTTGGGACCCTGGGATATAGTTTCTGGGTCTGCAAGTGGGGCCTTGTAAAGGTGGTGATGAGTATCTGGCACCCTGTAAAATCTGTCTGGTTTGGCAGGGGC
This sequence comes from Protopterus annectens, assembly GCF_019279795.1. NCBI lineage: Eukaryota > Metazoa > Chordata > Ceratodontiformes > Protopteridae > Protopterus > Protopterus annectens. The sequence goes on along the minus strand of NC_056751.1, from coordinate 332,185,317 downwards.
TGGGGGTAAAGAATCTGGAGCGGAGCAAACATCATTGAAAGCATCATCCACCACAGAGAGAACAGGAGGTATAGCTAAGGGCCTGTGCTGTGGGAGGTGCAGAAAGGTCCTAAGTCTTTTCTGGAGTCTGAAAAATCCTGTTGCTGCCATTGGAACTGTTCTCATGGCGTGCAAGGTTTCCCCAAAGGAGAATTCTTCTGGTGGGGAAGCAGCTGGAATGGATTCTTCAGCATCAGAATCTTCAAAATTGGAGAAGGGAGCCTCTGGCTGGTCAGTTATGTCTGATTCATCAGCAGAATCATCAGAAGACACTGGCTCAGGGGGCTCTGCCCTAGGTCTCTTCTCTGGGGGCTGAGAGGCCCTGTCTGGGTGAGATTGAGATCCTCTAATTAAAGAAATTAAATCTTCTGCCAAGGAAAGCATTTGAGAACTAGAAGAGGGCCTGGAAGTGGGGGGTTTAACAGGCACTGTTTTAGAAGTCTTGGCTGCTTTAGCCCTGGCGAAGGCCTTAATGGACATGGCTGCTGGAGGCCTAGCAGCACCACGTGCTGGGGTAGAGACATCCAAGGGGATGGTGTCTGATAAGTCAACCACCGTAGTGGGTAAAATTTCTGAGGTCGATTCAAGAGTTGCAGCAGGGGCCTCAGTTGTAAGAATAGGTTCAGCTGTACTTTGATCAGTTTTCTCGGTTTCGGCCGAAACAGAGACACTCTGTTTGCTTTACCGTGGTTTCGGCCGAAACCGCGGACCGCGAGTGTCAGTCTTTATCTTTGCGTTTTTTGGTAGCTTGGGTAGTCGGAGGATCCGACGGCATAATGTACGCAAAATCAGAACCGAAAAACTGTTCTGCAAACTCCGACCGACGCCTAAGCGTTCGTCGGTTGAAAGAGGCACAGGCCGAACAGGCTGCTACGTCGTGGGCTGGGCCTAAACAAGGCAGACAGTAAGAGTGGAAATCTTTATGAGGTTTGTTTCCCACAGGTTAAACAATTGTTAACTTTATCTGACATCGGCTGAGGCAAGAAAGAGTCCCCAACGGGGTACTTAGCTTTAGAAGTCTTCGAAGTAGTATTCGGTAGAAGTAATCTCTGGATCCGACCGACCGGCACTTGCGAACAGCTTCTGCTTGCGCAGCGCAAGAAAGACTGGGGAAAATGGCGTCGGCTGATGCTTTTATACCCGAAGACCAACAGAGATGACGTCGGGTGGAGTGCGACATCAGCCGAAGCCGGACCCGGACTTTGGAATCCGGCCGACTGCAGGGCTGCCTGACGACAGGACAACCCACTTGTTATGACTGCAGATGCATCCATGAAGGACATCCCTGTAGTATCTGTCGGGCTTAGCAGGGGCCGGAAGCAGCGAGTCAGGGGCAGTACAAGCATCATTAAATGCATCATCCACAACTGTAAGTACTGGAGGAATAGCTAAAGGCCTATGTTGTGGTAAATGTAAAACGGTCCTAAGCCTTTTCCTAGAGTCTGAAAAATCCTGGCCCTGCCATTGAAATTGTTCCCTCATAGCATGCAAGGTTTCCCCAAAAGAAAATTCCTCAGGAGGAGAGGCAGAAGGTATGGAATCCTCTGCATCAGAGTCCTCATATGGAGAATAAGGGCCTTCTGGAGGACTAGTATTTTCTGAATCAGAGGAGTAATCTGAAGAAACTGGCTCAGGGGGCTCTGCTCTAGGCCTCTTCTCTGGAGGTGGGTGAGAGGCCCTGTCAGGGTGAGACTGGGTTCCCCTGATCAAAGAAATGAGATCCTCTGCTAGACTAAGCATTTGAGTATTAGTGCTAGGCCTGTGAGAGGGGGTTTTAGCAGGTATGGCCTTTGAAGATTTAGCTGCTTTGGCCCTGGCAAAAGCCTTAATTGACATGGATGCAGGGGGCCTAGCAGCTCCACGTGCAGGAGTAGATACATCTAAGGGAATAGTATCTGATAAATCCTGAGATACTGTAATAGGAGGTGGATTTTCCGTAGCAGATTCAGCCATGCTGGAAGAGGCCTCCGTAGTAGGAGGAATGCTTTCGGCCGAAGGAAGAACAGAGGAGTCTGTTTCAGCCGAAACCGGGACACTCCCGGTTGGCTTAACGACCGCGAGTGTCGGTCCTTTTCCTTACGCTTTTTAGCTAAATGTGAAGTCGGAGTCTCCGACGGCATGATATAAGCAAAAGCGGAGCCGAAAAACTCCTCTGCAAACTCCGACCGACGTCTAAGTGTTCGTCGGTTGCAGGAAGCACAGGCTAGACAAGCTGCTACGTCGTGGTCTGGGCCTAAACAAGGTAGGCAGTAAGAGTGGAAATCTTTATGAGGTATTTGTTTCCCACAAGTTAAACAGTTATTCACTTTTTCTGACATCGGCTGAGGCAAGAAAGAGTCCCCAACGGGTACTTAGCTTTAGAAGTCTTGTAGTAGCAATCTCTGGTTCTGACCGACCGCACTTGAACAGCTTCTGCTTCGGGCGCCACGCGGCAAGAAAGACTGAGGAAAATGGCGTCAGCTGATGCCTTTATACCCGCTGAACAGCAGCTATGACGTCGGGTGAAGTGCGACATCAGCCGAGGCCAGACCCAGACTTTGGAATGTGGCAGACCGAAGGGCTGCCTGAGGCCAGGACAACCCATTTGTTAGGACTGCAGATGCATCCTTGAAGGACATCTTGAGGATGCAACTTCCATTCGTGTGGATCTGTCATATTTCTGCTTAGGCTGTCTGCCAGTGTGTTTTCCTTCCCTGGCAGGAATTGTGCCTGTAGTTTGAATTTGCAATTCCAGTGCTGTGCTCCATAGGGTCATGGCTTGCCTGCACAGGGAGTATGAATGAGTTCCCCCCTGTTTATGTACCACATTCACTGTGGTGTTGTCCATCAATAGCTGGCCTGGATGCAGTAGGTCTTTGAAGGTCATAATAGCATTTTGCATGGCTAGAATTTCCTGTTGGTTGATGTGTAGGTGCTGCTCTTTTTGGGACCATTTTCCCCGAATGCACTGATCTGTCATGTGTGCTCCCCAGGTGTAGTCTGAGGCATCTGTTGTGATGATTTGAGTTGCTTGAGGTACACAGAAAGGGAGACCTGTGTTTCTTTGGCATGCTTGAGCCCACCACAGAAATTCCTTTTGAAGGCATGGAATTAGTGGTATAATTGTTACCAAGCTGTGGCTGTGTTGAGACCATAAGTTTTTTTAGGTACCTTTGAAGTTTCCTCATATGCAGCTTTGCACATGGGATTAGTAGGATGTAAGATGCCATGAATCCCAGAGCCTGCAGGACTTTCCTTGCAGTCAGCCTAGTGAAGGTCGCCATTTCCATGGAAGTATTGAGACAGTTGCCCTTGTTTGTCTGGCGTGAGGTAGGCCATCTGGGTGGTTGTATTCAAGCTGGCACCCAGGAAAATTATTTGTTGAGAGGGTATTAGTTTTGATTTCTTTTTGTTGACTGAATCCCAGGAAGTTAAACAGTTTTATTACAAACGCCAGGTGTTTCAGTAGTATGCCCTTGCTGTCTGCTTGGATCAGACAGTCGTCCAGATATGGGTAGATTTGTATTCCTTGTAGTCTGCAGAAGGCGATTACCGATGCCAGGCATTTCGTAAACACACTGGGCGCAGTAGATAAGCCAAAGGGCAATGCAGAGAATTGATAATGGGTTGAACCTGCAAGAAATCTGAGGTATCTTCTGCAATCTTGTCTGATAGGGACATGCAGGTATGCCTCCTTGAGGTCCAATGTTACCAGCCAAGACTCTTTGCCCAGCATGGGAAGAAGCTGCTGTAATGTGAGCATCTTGAATTTTGGTACCTGTAGAATATGTGTTTAGGATGGATACGTCTAAGATAGGTCTCCAATCTTTGTCTTTCCTTGGTACCAGGAATAGTCTGGAATAAAACCCTTGACCTTGTTCTTTTGCAGGTACCTCTTAAATCGCTTTCATGTCCATGAGAGCTGAAATTTGTTTTTGTGCCTCTGCCCTTTGATTTTGTGGCAGGTTTGGCATGCCTCTCATTTTTGGAAGGGTGTGAAAGTGGAACCTGTAGCCTCTGTCTATAATGTCCAGAATCCATTTGTCTTTTGTGACAATATGCCAATTTTCCGCCCAAAGGTGCTGCCATTAAAGCTTTGCTTGGCAGGTATAGGGGGAAGTCATTGTGTCTGTTTTCTAAATGACTGTGATCTATCTTCTCCACCTCTTGGGGTTGGTGCTTGCCACTGTCTGGCTCTGAAAGATCCTTGAGGTTGCCCTCTACCCCTTGGGCGTCTGTATCTGCCCCTTTAAGGTCTGTCCGTGGCTGGAAAGGACCAATTTTTTCATGGCCAGTTTCTGCTGAAACGTGGAGGTTGTACCTGCAGGAAATCTTTCACTGTTTGCATTGATTTCGTTTTTTCCTCCATTTTCTTTAGTACCTCCTCAGCTTTAACACCAAACAATACATCATTCTGAAGAGGTGCATCTAATAATTTAGCTTGGACATGATCTGGTAAGGCTTGCTCTGAGCCAAGCATGCCTACGTATAACAGACCCTGTAACAGCAGCTCTACATGAGGCCTCTAAAGCATCAAAACCACACTGCAAGGTTTGTTTACCCACTTGCTCTGCACCATGCAACAAATCCTGCAACTCTTAAATCTGGTTGTTCTGGTTGTGCCATTTTGCTTTTCAACTGAGAGAACAAAAACTGTTGGTACTTTAACATATGGAACTGACAGTTTAATGCCCTCATGGTTAAAGTGGCCGAGGTGTACACCTTTTCCCCCCCACCTTTCTAAAGCTCTGGAATCTCTCTCTGAAGGTAATGGGTGTTTAGCAGTAGAGGCCTTAATTCCCTTGGGACCCTGTGAAATAGTTTCTGGGTCAGCAGTATGGCTTTTGTATAGGAACTGGTAAGAATCAGGAACCCGGTAATACCGGTCTGGTTTAACAGGAGTTGGAGGAAAATAATCTAGATTAAAGCTGGCTTCTGTGTACACATCATCCAATATATCTAAAACAGGAGGGATAGCCAGGGGCCTATGCTGGGGGAGCAAAAGAAAATCCCTGAGCCTTTTCTTGGAATCTGAGTAATCTTGGCCTTCCCAGTGAAAGAGTTCCCTCAATGTATGTAGGGTTTCCCCCAAAAGAGTAGTCCTCAGGGGGGGGGTAGACAGAGGGAATAGACTCCTCTGCATCAGAGTCTTCGAAAGGAGAATAAGCATAATCCTGGTGCTCAGAATGTTCAGAGGTAATAGAGGCTTGATCTGAGGAAGGGTAGTCTTCCTCTAATCTGGGCCTTTTGTCAGAGGGGGTTGAGAACCCCTGATGAGAGTAATCAAATCCTCAGCCATTTTGAGCATCTGTTTTTAGGCATGGGGCCTTGAGAGGGGGTCTGAGGTCCCTGTTTTTTGGTTTTCATGGCTGCTATAGATTTAGTGAAAGCTTTAATAGAGAAGGAGGAAGGCCTGAAGACACCTTGAGAAATGGCAGGCCTGTCTAAACTCAGAGTTTCCCCGCCAAGAGTGGCGTCAGTATCTGCAGTAGGAATGGGGACAGAGGAGCCTGCGACCTCAGGTACTAAAGACACCGGTAATAGTGTCATCGGTTCTCGGAGGCTGCATAGGCGCCTCGCTAAGAACCAGTAGTCTGCCTTAGCATAGTGTCAGTAGTCTGTGCGGACCTCGTATGTCGGTCCTCATCTTTGAGTCTTTTACTCAAAACTGGAGTCAGAGTATCAGACGACATAATTAAATTTACCAAAATAGTGAAGGGCAAACTCCGCCCGGCGAAAAATGGCAGGCAGAGACGTCGTGGTCTGGGCCTAAGCAAGGTATACAGAAAGAGAGGAAATCCTTACGCGGTATTTGCTTCCCACATGAAACGCAATTATTAACTTTGTCTGACATCGGTCTGAGGCAAGAAAAGTTTCCCCAACGGGGTACTTGGCTTTCAAGAAGACTTCGGCTGAAATATTTTCGTAAATCTCAGGAGCTGGCCGACCGGCACTTGCAAACTGCTTCTGCTTCAGGCACCGCGCGGCAAGAAAGACTGAAGAAAATGGCGTCGGCTGACTCTTATACCCCTGCCGCACTGACGTCAGGGAAGAAGAGACTACAACCGACGCCGGACCTAGACTTTGGAATTCGGCCGACCGAGGACCCGCCTGACAACAGGATAACCCATCTTTAATGACTGCAGCTGTATGCACGATGAACATCGTTATGGTTAGTACATAACTTCTTTATCTGAAGTAGTTAACTTCATTTGTCCATCAACCTGTGGGACAGAGTCCCCAGCTACCCAATACTTGGGAGGTCCTCATGGAAGGATATTCCAGAGCACTGCAGAGCCGAAGGATGCTCTCCCTCTGGAAATTATATCCAACTTGTAATGGTTAATGAACGTATGAGATGATGCCCAAGTGGCTGCTGAACAAATGTCATCCAATGACACTCTGGACCAGAAGGCAGCAGAGGTAGAAATCGATAGAGTGGGCGTGGACTCCTTCGGGTTCAGGTCGGCCAGAACTCTTATATGCAAGAAATATACATTGGGAGATCCATCTGGACAATATAACGTTTGATACTGGGTTTCCCAAAGAGGGCTTAGCAAAGGATACAAAAAGAGTTGCTCAGATTTCCTGTGCTCAGCGGTCCTGTGCAAGTAAAACCTCAATTGCCTGTGTACGTCCAGAGAATGTAACTTGTATTCACCCTTGTTCTGATAATTTGGAAAGAATACTGGTAAATTAATAGATTGATATTGGGCTCCGAAGCAACTTTGGGCAAAAAGGAGGGATTGGTCCTGAGAGAAACTATCTTTATGGAAAACCAGGTATGGTGGTTTGACGCAAAGGGCTTGAAGCTCCGAAACCCTTCTGGCCGAAGTGATGGCAATAAGAAAAGCAGTCTTCCAAGATAAGTATTTTAGATCCACCGACGCTGCAGGCTCAAAGGGAGGAGCTGTCAGAGACTGGAGAACAAGAGTTAAATCCCATGGAGGAACTGCATCTTTAACCGGAGGCCTCAAGAGGAAAGTGCCTTTTAAGAAGGTCTTGCATAATTTTGGAAGAGGCCAAAGAACAGAGATCACTTCCCACATGATAGTGGGAGATTGCGGCTAACTGGACTTTGACCGTAGAGGAGCTAGCACCCTGGTCGAATAAGACTGACAAAAATTGTAGCACTGCTGGTAATGGAGCTGTAAAGGGGTCTAAGTTTGTGCTCCGCCTTGAAAAGAGTTTCCATTTGCCATTATAAACCTTCCTCGTGGAAGGCTTGTGAGCAGCTACTAGAATAGCCTTAACAGAGGATGAGATACCGGGAGTCCTAGCTATTATTGGAACTGGATGAAGCAAGCTGCAAGCTTGAGGTTGTCCAGGTTCGGGGATGTTAATTCTACTGGGTGAGAGATCAGATCCAGAGTGTGATCTAGAATCCATGGGGGATTCACTAGATGAGACCATAGACATGGGAAAGTACAGTTTTGTACCTACCATAAATGTTGATGTTCGATAGATATGCAACTGCAGTCATAACATATGGGTTGTCCTGCCTCAGGCAGCCCTCGGTCGGCCGAATTCCAAAGTCTGGGTCCGGCTGGTGTCACCTCCTCTCAGACGTCACCACGGCTGGAGTATAAAGGCATCGGCCGACGCCATCTTCTTCAGTGTTTCTTGCCCCAGATGCCAGGTGCCCTCCTAGGAAGGCTAAATTTGGTAAATGGATAAAAATAATCCCAAACATGCACAACAGTAAAACAGATACACCATAGGAATACCCCAGCTAATGGGAAAAGGGGTAGGGACCCAAATAGAAGGATACAGAGGGGTAGGTGGGAGGGAAAATCTGACTGCAGTTGCATATCTATCGGACATCTACATTTACGGTAAGTACAAAACTGTACTATGTCCTTCAAGAATGCAACTGCAGTCATAACATATGGGTTGAATACCATAGCCAAGCTGGGGGTGGATGGAACTAAGATAAGGATGGTGTAGCTAAAATCCCCTGCAGGACTGCCGAAGCAAAGCCTGCTCGGGATCTGGAATATAAGGGCAGGTTGTAGTGCTTGGTAAATGTATGCACGGAGCTCCATGTAGCAGCCTCTAAAATGTCCTTTGTTGCCACTCCTCTTAGGAAAGCAGTGGAAAGTACAGTTGTGTACACCTACCATAAATGTAGATGTTAGAGTGTCTTCACTGTTGCAGTCATAACTGTAGGGTGCTCCTGCCGGCAGGCAGCCAGAGGTCGGCCAGAATCCCAAAGTCTGGGTCCGGCGTCGGCTGTACAAGCCAGTACCCTGACGTCAGTACGCTCTGGTACATAGCCCTCAGCCGACGCCATCTTCTCCAGCCTTTCTTGCCCTAGATGTCAGAAGTTCCCAATAAATCATAAATGAATCCCACTAGGAAATACAAATACACCACAAAAAAGAGAAAAAGAGGGGATATGAGGGAGGGAAACACCGACTGCAACAGTGAAGACACTCTAACATCTACATTTATGGTAGGTGTACACAACTGTACTATGTTAATCGTGTTTCACTGTTGCAGTCATAACTGTAGGGTGGAATCCCAAAGCAGTGAAAAAAGGGGGGAGGTCTAGACAGAAGGGGCAGCAAGAAGACCCTGCAAAACAGCAGAGGCAAAGCCCGCCCTGGTCTTAGAATACAAAGGGAGATTGTAGTGCTTGGAAAAAGTATGCACAGAACTCCAAGTGGCAGCTTCCAAGATATCCTTGGTAGGAACTCCCCTGAGAAAAGCTGTAGAAGTAGCAGCTGCTCTAGTAGAATGACTTCTCACAGTACCTGGAAATTGTTTCCCATGATGACTAACAAAATCTTATTCCATAAGAAATCCATTTGGAAATAGTTTGTTTGGAAATAGCCTTTCCAAGAGAACTTGAGGCAAAAGAAACAAACAATTGGTTAGATTTTCTGAAATCTTTAGTCTTGTCCAAATAAAATCGTAACTGTCTGTGCACGTCCAAGGAATGTAAAATCCTTTCCCCTTTATTCTGAGGATTAGGAAAGAAGGTAGGAAGGTGAATTGTTGGATTCAAAGCCACTTTCGAAATCACCTTAGGCATGAAAGTAGGATTGGTCCTCAAGGATACTCTGTCCTGGTGGAAAGTAAGGTATGGTTCCACAGCCATGAGAGCTTGCAACTCTGAGACCCTTCTGGCAGAAGTCAAGGCTAACAAAAGAACTGTCTTCCAAGATAAAAACTTAATATCTGAAGATGCAGCAGGCTCAAAAGGAGGCAAAGTAAGTTTTTCTAAAACATAATTAAGATCCCAAGCAGGAACAGGAGGGGTTCTGGGAGGCCTTAAATTCTTAGCCCCTCTCAAGAATTGTCTCACCAAAGGATGAGAAAAAACAGGGGGATCAGTATTGAAATGAGCAGAAATAGCAGAAGCATGAATCTTAAATGGAAGAAAAGGAAAGTCCATTAGACAAAAGATCCGAAAGGTAAAGCAAAATAGAAGAGAGATCAGGTACCAGAGGGTCCAAGCCTTGGTCCTGCATCCAAATGCAAAATCTCTTCCATTTAGAGGCATAGGATTTCCTAGTGCTAGGTCGTCTAGCTTCCAAAAGAACATCCAAAACTTGTTTGGGAAGGCTAGAACAGATCAAATTCCTCTGAAGAGCCAAGCTGCCAGACAAAGGGTCTTGAGATTGGAATGTAGCAACTGACCCTGGTGCTGGGACAGAAGAGAAGGGTTCAGAGGGAGAATCCAAGGAGGCTCCAAGAACAGGTGTGTTAAAGTTGGGTACCAAAACTGTCAAGGCCAATTTGGAGCAATCAAGATGAGGAACTTGGGCTTGTCCTGTTTTATCTTTAGAAAAATCCGAGGAAGAGGAAGAGGAGGGAAGGCATATCCCGAAAGGTTTCTCCAGCTGAAGGACAGGGCATCCACTTTCCAAGCTGTTTTGTGGAATGACCTGGTGCAAGAGAGAGGCAGCTGATGATTGAGATGGGATGCAAACAGATCTATCTGGGGGCATCCCCAAACTGCAGTAATCCTGTTGAATAAGTTGGTGTCTAGCATCCATTCATGAAAAATGTTCCTGCTCAGGCTGTCCGCTAAGAGATTCTGTTCTCCTGGTATGAATTGGGCCTGGAGTTGTAGATTCAGATTTAGAGCTGTGTCCCATAAAGTCATAGCTAGTCTGCAAAGGGGGTACGAATGAGAACCCCCCTGCTTGTTTATGTACCACATGACTGTGGTGTTGTCTGTGCAAATCAAAAGAGGTCCTGGATGCAAAAGGTTCTTGAAGGCTAGAAGAGCATTTTGAACTGCCAACATTTCCTTCAGATTGATGTGCCAGTGAAGATGATACTTTGTCCAGGTTCCCTGCTGGCAATTGTCTAGAAAATGTGCTCCCCAAGCATAATCCGAGGCGTCCGTGGTTATGATTTGAGAAGGTTGAGGAAGACGGAAAGGCTTTCCTTCGTTTAACGCACACACCTTGGACCACCAAAGGAACTCCTTCTGGAGGCAGGGGATCAGAGGAATCAGAGTGTCCAGATCGTGGTAATGCTGTGACCATACATTTTCAGATACCATTGAAGCTTTCTCATATGAAGCCTTGCATTTGGAATCAACAGAATGCAGGAAGCCATATAGCCCAGTGCCTGCAGGAATTTCCTTGCAGTGAGCTGAGGTAGAGTTGCCAAAGTCTTGAAAATTGAAGCCAGCTGTATTTTTTTTTCTGTAGTGAGGAAGGCCCTTTGTAAGGTTGTATTTAAGAGGGCTCCCAGAAATAACATTTGTTGAGAGGGGATCAAATGTGACTTTTTTTGTGTTCACTGAAAATCCCAGTAGGAGGAGAAGACGTTGAACAAAATCCAGATGAAATAAAAGATCCTTGCTGTCTGCCTGAATAAGGCAGTCGTCCAAATAGGGGTAAATCTGAATCCCCTGGAGTCCGCAATAAGCCACTACTGGTGCCAGGCACTAGGTAAAGACTCTGGGCGCAATAGATAAACCAAAGGGCAGTACAGAGAATTGAAAGTGTCTCGAACCTGCCTTGAACCTGAGGAATTTCCTGCGTTCCTGCCTGATGGGAATGTGTAAATAAGCTTCCTTTAGATCCAATGTCACCATCCAGGCGTCCTGAGAGAGCATTGGAATCAGCTGCTGCAGAGTAAGCATCTTGAATTTTGGAATTTCCAAAAAGGTGTTTAACCAACCGAAAGCCCTTGGCAAGGTATGAAAGTGGAATTTGTAGCCTTTTAAAACCACGTCCAATACCCATTTGTCCTGGGTAATACGAGTTCAATTTCTGTAAAAAAGAGAAAGTTTTCCTCGGAGAGGGGCATCCAGGTAAAGAGGTCCTGTAGCCCAACCGAGAGAGTCATTGAGTTTGCTTCCTTTGAGATTGGGATCCGTCTTCTCCCCTTCTAGGTGAAGAAGCAGTCCATTGTCCCGATCTGTAGGAGGCCTGAGCTTGGCCACGACCTCTGGAGCGTCTATATCTTCCCCTTTTGAGGCCTGTCAGACGTGGGAAAGGACCAATTTTTGGAGGGCCAATTCCTGGCAAATCTAGGAGGCTGAACTTGCAAGAAATCTTTCACAGTTTGCATAGATTTTGCCTTTTCTTCCATCTTTTTAATAACCTCCTCAGCCCTAGATCCAAAAAGAACATCATGCTGAACAGGGGGCATCTAATAATTTAGACTTAACCTCTTCAGGTAAACTTTGCCAAGCCAAGCATGTCTCCTGATAAAGTACAGCTTTGTACCTACCATAAATGTAGATGTCCGATAGGTATGCATCTGCAGTCCTAACATATGGGTTGTCCTGCCTCAGGCAGCCCTTCGGTCGGCCGGATTCCAAAGTCTAGGTCTGGCCTCGGCTGATGTCGCACTTCACCCGACGTCATAGCTGCTGTTTATTGGGTATAAAGGCATCATCCGACGCCATTTTCCTCAGTGTTTCTTGCCCCAGATGCCCTCTAGGAAGGCTAAATTTGGATAAATGCAAATAATTCCAAACAGTAGAGAGCAAACAAAATAAGAATATATATATATATATATATATATATATATATATATATATATATATATATATATATACACACACATATACACATACATACATATACACATACATATATATACACATATATACATATACATATATACATATACATACACATATATACATACACATACATATATACATATACATATATACATACATACATACATATATATATATATATATATATATATATATATATATATATATATATATATATATATACACATACATACATATATACACATATATACACATATATACACATATACACACATATACACATATATATATATATATATATATATATATACACACACACACACACATATATACAAACAAATACACCATAATAGATTCCCCCAGATGGCTAAAAGAGGGGAAAATACCCTAGGAATACCACAGAGGGGAAGGAGGGTGGGTAATCCTGACTGCAGATGCATACCTATCGGACATCTACATTTATGGTAGGTACAAAACTGTACTATGTCCTTCAAGGATGCATCTGCAGTCCTAACATATGGGTAGAATACCATAGCCAAACTGGGGGAGGAGGCACTAAGATAAGGATGGTGTAGTTAAGATCCCTTGCAAAACAGCAGTTGCAAAACCTGCTCGGGATCTAGAATATAAGGGAAGATTATAATGCTTGGCAAATGTATGCACGGAGCTCCAAGTAGCAGCTTCTAAAATGTCTTTGGTAGCCACTCCTCGTAGGAAAGCTGTAGTGGTGGCTGTAGCTCTTGTGGAATGAGGTCTGATATTTTCAGGAGTTGTCTTTCCATGAAAAGAGTAGCAAAATCGAATGCAATTTCCTATCCATTTTGAGACTGTCTGTTTTGAAATTGCTTTTCCTTGCATTCCTGTTGCATATGCTACCAGAAGCTGGTCAGTTTTTCTGCTGGTCTTAGTTCTGTCCAGATAGTAGCGTAATTGTCTGTGCACATTCAAGGTATGTAGCAGTCTTTCCCCCCTGTTCTGTGGGTTGAGGAAGAATGTAGGTAAATGAATTGTTTGGTTCAATGATACTCTGGAGACCACCTTTGGCATAAAGGTAGGGTTAGTTCTCGGAGAGACTCTGTCCTGATGGAAGATAAGGAAGGGTTGTACTGCCATTAATGCCTGTAACTCAGATACCCTTCTTGCTGAAGTGATTGCTAACAGGAAAGCAGTTTTCCAAGACAAGAACTGTAATTCTGCTGTTGCTGCTGGTTCAAAAGGAGGAAGTGTTAACTTTTCCAGCACAAAGTTGAGATCCCATGTAGGTAAAGGTGGTTTCCTTGGAGGTTTTACATTTTTGATTCCTCTCAAGAGCTGCCTGAGTAGAGGATGAGAGAAGACAGGAGGATCCATGTTGTATTCTGCTGAAATTGCTGATGCATGAATCTTAATGGAGGATTAAGACAGGCCATTGTGGAACAGTTCTGCTAAATATTCCAGGATGTGTGCTATGTTTGCCAATGAGACATTTTCTCCCTTTGCTGTACTCCAAATGAGGTATCTTTTCCACTTGGCTGAATAAGTCTTCCTTGTGGAAGGTCTGCATGCCTCCAGGATGATGTCCTTAATCCTCTGGGATAAACCTGGGTTATTTTGTTTTATGCAATATTCCAAGCAGCTAGCTGCAGTGTTTTCAAGTTTGGATGTAGGATCTTGCAGTTGTCCTGTTAGAAGTAAGGGACATAGAGGTAGAGGCCATGCGTGTGTCCGAGACATGCTTCTCAGTAGCGGGTACCAATGTTGCCTCGGCCAGTCTGGAGCCATCAGGATTACCCTTTGCTGATCCTCTCTGATCTTCAGTAGAACTTTGTACATCAAGGGAAGAGGTGGGAATGCATATGCTGTCAGGTTTTTCCAGCTGAAGGAAAGGGAGTCCACCCTCCAAGCAAGTGGGTGGTATGCTCTTGTGCAGAATTTCTTCAATTGGTGGTTGTGTGGGGAGGCGAACAGGTCTCTCTCTCTGGTAGTCCCCATTTCTTTGTTATGGTTTTGAAGATATCTGGATGCAGCATCCATTCGTGAGCATCCGTGGTAGTTCTGCTTAAGGTGTCTGCTAGAGAATTTTCTTTTCCTGGTACAAATCTGGCCTGAAGTTGAATGTTGAGATTCAGGGCCACATTCCACAGGTCCATTGCCATCCGGCATAGAGGATATGAATGTGTACCTCCCTGTTTGTTGATGTACCACATGACTGTGGTATTGTCTGTCCTTATCAGCAGATGACCCTGTTGAAGGAGTGGTCTGAATGCCTGGAACGCATGTTTCACTGCCAGCATCTCCTTTAGATTTATGTGTAGATTCAGCTGGTCTTGGGTCCATAGGACTTGAATACACTTGTCCACCATGTGTGCCCCCCATCCTAGGTCTGAGGCATCCGTGGTGATGGTCTGGTTTGGATGAGGTTTGTGGAAAGGCAAGCCTCTGTTCCACTGACAGGCCTGAGCCCACCACAGGAATTCTTGCTTCAGGCATGGAATTATTGGAATCTGGGCTTCAAGACTGTGCTTGTGTTGAGACCATACATTCCTTAGGTACCACTTAGCTTTCTCATATGCAGCCTGGCATGTGGAACCAATATTATGCAGGATGCCATGTAGCCCAGGGCTTGCAGGACTTTCCTTGCAGTAAGCCGAGTTTGTGTTGTTAATGTCATGAAGTAGGCTGGTAGTTGCTTTTGTTTTTCTTCTGAGAAAAGCCATCTGAGTTGATGTATCCAGTTCTGCACCCAAGAAGGTTATCCTTTGGGATGGCACTAGTCTTTACTTTTGCATGTTGACTGTGTATCCCAAGGCTTGCAACAGTTGTATGACATTTTCCAAATATTTTGTTAATTTTGCCTTGTTGTCCGCTTGTATTAGGCAGTCGTCCAGGTATGGGTAAATTTGAATTCCTTGAAGCCTGCAATGAGCAATTACTGATGCCAGGCATTTCGTGAATACTCTGGGCGCAGTAGATAAGCCAAAAGGCAATGCTGAGAATTGATAATGCTCTGATCCTGCAAGAAATCTGAGGTATCTTCTGCAATCTGGTCGTATAAGGACGTGCAGGTATGCCTCCTTGAGATCTAGAGTCACCAGCCAAGACTCCTTGCCCAGCATGGGAAGAAGCTGCTGGAGGGTCAGCATTTTGTATTTTGGAACAATGAGGTATGTGTTCAGTGCGGACAAGTCTAGAATAGGTCTCCATTGATTTTCTTTTCTTGGTACAAGGAAAAGCCTGGAGTAAAATCCTTGGCCTTGTTCCATAGGTGGTACCACTTCTATAGCTCTCATCCTTACTAAGTTGTTGACTTGTCTTAGAGCGTCTGTTTTTTGGCTTGGTGGTAGGTTTGGCATTCCTCTCTTTTTTGGTAGAGTGTGGAAGTGAAACTTGTAGCCCTTGTCTATTGTTTGTAAAGTCCATTTGTCTCCTGTAATGTAATGCCAGTTGTCGGAGAATAAGGCTAGCTTTCCACCTAAGGGTGCTTCCAGTTGTTCCCTGGTAGGCGGAACTAGAGCAAAGTCATTGTGTCTGCCCTGTGGAAGTGGTTGTAGTTGAATCTGTGGCAGTATTTCTCTGGTTGGTAGGTTGCCACCGACGTCCCCTGTAGGCACCCCTAGATTGACCTCTGCCTCTGGGGCGTCTATTTCTGCCTCTCTGCGTTCTGGAGTTGTCTGGAAAGGACCAATTCTTCGAAGGCCAATTTCAGCTAAATCTCGGAGGTTGGACCTGTAAGAAATCCTTGACTGTTTGGACAGATTTTGCTTTTTCTTCCACCTTCTTTAGAACCTCCTGTGCAGGGGAGCCAAACAAACTTTGTTTCTCCATGGAAGCATCTAGGAGTTTTGACTTAACATGGATTGTTCTTTTAACAAGGCATGCCTTCGAATCACTGTTCCAGTCATAGCTGATCTAAAGGAAGCCTCCAGTGCAGCAGCCACATTTTAAGAAATGGTTACTGACCTGTTGAGAGTTATGTACCAAATCCTGAAGGGACTTGCGATCTAAAGGTTCAGGAGAAGACAGTTTTTTGTTTATCTGGTCTAACAAAAATTCCTGGTACTGAATCATGTGAAATTGACAGTTCAAGGCCCTGGCCGAAAGAGTAGCAGAAGTATAAACCTTTTTACCCCATCTCTCTAATGCTCTAGATTCCCTTTCAGAGGGAAGAGGGTTTGTGGCAGAGGCAGCTGCCACACCTTTAGGGCCCTGTGAAATGGTTTCAGGGTCTGCAACAGGAGCCTTATACAAATGGTAATGTGTGTCCGGGACCCTGTAATATCTGTCAGGCTTGGCAGGGGCCGGAAGAGAATCAGGGGCAGTACAGGTATTATATGCATCATCAACAACTGTTAGTACTGGCGGAATGGCTAAAGGCCTATGCTGTGGTAAGTGTAAAAAGGTCCTAAGCCTTTTCCTTGAATCTGAGAAATCCTGGCCCTGCCATTGGAAGTGTTCCCTCATAGCATGCAAGGTTTCCCCACAGGAAAATTCTTCAGGAGGAGAAGCAGAAGGAATGGAGTCTTCTGCATCAGAATCCTCATAAGGAGAATATGGGCCTTCGTGAGGGTCTGAAATGTCTGAGTCATCCGAGGAATAATCTGTAGAGACAGGTTCCGGGGGTTCAGTCCTAGGCCTCTTGTCTGGAGGGGGCTGAGAGGCCCTGTCTGGGTGAGGTTGGGATCCCCTGATCAAAGGAATGAGATCCACAGGTTAAACAATTATTAACTTTTTCTGACATCGGCTGAGGCAAGAGAGAGTCCCCAACGGGGTACTTAGCTTTAGAAGTCTTCGAAGTAGTATTCGGTAGAAGTAATCTCTGGATCCGACCGACCGGCACTTGCGAACAGCTTCTGCTTGAGCCAGCGGCAAGAAAGACTGAGGAAAATGGCGGCTGATGCCTTTATACCCGAAGACCAACAGAGATGACGTCGGGTGAAGTGCGACATCAGCCGAAGCCGGACCCGGACTTTGGAATCCGGCCGACTGAAGGGCTGCCTGACGACAGGACAACCCAGTTGTTATGACTGCAGATGCATCCATGAAGGACATTGGAGTCTTCTGCATCAGAATCCTCATAAGGAGAATATGGGCCTTCGTGAGGGTCTGAAATGTCTGAGTCATCCGAGGAATAATCTGTAGAGACAGGTTCCGGGGGTTCAGTCCTAGGCCTCTTGTCTGGAGGGGGCTGAGAGGCCCTGTCTGGGTGAGGTTGGGATCCCCTGATCAAAGGAATGAGATCCTCAGCCAGGCTGAGCATTTGGGAACTAGAGGTAGGCCTATGAGAAGGAGTTTTAGCAGGTAAGACCTTAGAAGATTTAGCTGCTTTAGCCCTGGCAAAAGCCTTGATAGACAGACGCAGGGGGTCTAGCAGCCCCACGTGCAGGGGTAGATATGTCTAAAGGAATAGTGTCTGACAAATCCTGGTTGCCTGCTTCTGTAGCAGTAAATTCAGTAGCAGATTCAGCCATGCTCTGTGAGGCCTCAGCTATCGGAGGCATGCTTTCGGCCGAAGGAAGAACCGGGGGCTCGGTTTCAACCGAAACAGAGACACTCGCGGTTGGCCTAACCGTGGTTTCAGCCGAAACCGCGGGTCGCGAGTGTCGGTCCTTTTCCTTGCGCTTTTTAGCTAATTGAGTAGTCGGAGTCTCAGACGGCATTTTGTATGCAAAAGCGGGACCAAAAAACTCCTCTGCAAACTCCGACCGACGTCTAAGTGTCCGTCGGTTGAAGGAAGCACAGGCTAGACAAGCTGATAAGTCGTGGCCTGGGCCTAAGCAAGGAAGGCAGTAAGAGTGGAAATCCTTATGAGGTATTTGTTTCCCACAAGTTAAACAATTATTTACTTTGTCTGACATCGGCTGAGGCAAGAAAGAGTCCCCACGGGTACTTGGCTTTTTAGAAGTCTTCGGTAGTAGAAATCTCTGGATCTGACCGACCGGCACTTGCGAACAGCTTCTGCTTCGGGCACTGTGCGGCAAGAAAGACTGAGGAAAATGGCGTCGGCTGATGCCTTTATACCCAATAAACAGCAGCTATGACGTCGGGTGAAGTGCGACATCAGCCGAGGCCAGACCCAGACTTTGGTATCCGGCCGACCGAAGGGCTGCCTGAGGCAGGACAACCCATATGTTAGGACTGCAGATGCATCCTTGAAGGACATCAGTACCAGAGGCTGCGGCCCTGCAAGAAGCATCCAAAGCATCAAAACCACAATGCAAGCTATGTTTGTTCAGTTGTTCAGTTGCATGCAATACATCCTGTAGTTCCTTATCTTCTGCACATGCAGGAAGGGAGGCAAGCTTTTGCTTTAAAACAGACAAAAGAAATTGCTGATACTTAAACATATGAAACTGGCAATTTAAAGCCCTAACAGAAAGGGTAGCAGAAGTATATACCTTTTTACTCCACCTGTCTAAGGCACGAGAATCCTTCTCAGAGGGAATAGGATTCTTAGAAGTAGCAACTTTAACAGCCTTAAAGCCCTGAGATATAGTTTCAGGATCTGCAGAAGGATTCTTAAACAAGAACAAATGAGACTCAGGCTTAGAGGGAGCAGGAGGCATGGAATCAGGATTCAAATTAGCCTCGGAAAAAGCATCATCCACAATGTCAAGAACAGGAGGGATAGCCAAAGGCCTATGTTGAGGAAGGAATTCTCCAAGCCTCTTCTTGGAAGCAGAATAATCCTGACCTTCCCAATGAAAAGGTTCCCTCATCTCATGTAAGGTTTCCCCAAAAGAAAAATCTTCAGGCGGAGAGGCAGAGGGCAAGGAGTCCTCAGCATCCGAATCCTCATAAGGAGGAAAAGAATATTCCTGATCAGAGGAAGAGACAGAAGATATAGAAGCCTGGTCAGAGGAATCCATAGGAACATCCTGTCGAGGCCTTTTCTCGGGGGGGGGGGGTGAGAACCCCTAATCATAGTAAGCAAATCTTCAGCCATCCTTAACAATTGCTTCTGTGTCCTGGGAGTAGATTCAGAAGTAGCTTGAGCAGGAGCTTTGGACTTAACAGGAGTCTTTGTCTTTGAAATAGTGATGTGAGTAGGCCTGAATACCTCCTCAGAAGCCGGTAAGTGCACAGCGGTTCCGGACCCATCCAAGGGAGCGACGTCCAAAGGTCCTGCAGCAGATAAAATAGAAGGCCTTGATGGCTCCCCATGGGAGTCCGTATCGGCCATCGGTTCAGAAGTGGCGGACGACAGGGGCTGCAAAAGCGCCTCACTGACGACAGCCGAACCGGACGCTGGCTCCAGCTGCAACGAGTCCTGTTTGGACCTCAGAGGCCTGTCCTTGTCTTTGCGCTTCTTTTGAATTCTGGTAGTATCAGACTATATTCTATAATTGAAGCGTCTGCCAAAGTAATTCAGAGCCCAGTCGTACCTGCGTTTGATAGTACGAGAATTAAACCTGGCACAGAACCGACAAGAAACGTCGTGGTCAGGGCCTAAGCAAGGTAGACAGTAAGAGTGGAAATCTTTATGAGGTATTTGTTTCCCACACGTAATACAATTATTAACTTTTTCTGACATCGGAGGAACATGAAAAAGATTCCCCAACGGGGTACTTAGCTTTGAGAAGAGAAGTAAGAACTTCGGACCGACAACAACCAAAAACGCTGTTCGAAAATCGCCAACCAATGACTTGCAAGCTGCTTTCCACCGCACGGCAAGAAAGACTGGAGAAGATGGCGTCGGCTGAGGGCTATGTACCAGAGCGTACTGACGTCAGGGTACTGGGCTTGTACAGCCGACGCCGGACCCAGACTTTGGGATTCTGGCCGACCTCGGGCTGCCTGCAGGAGCACCCTACAGTTATGACTGCAACAGTGAAATACAATGAACATGTGGCCATAGCTCTGGTGGAATGTAGCCTAATATTGGCTGGCACACCTTTTCCATGGAAAGAATAGCAGAATCTGATGCAATGTCCAATCCATTTTGAAATTGTTTGTTTGGAGATGGCTTTTCCTTGCATTCCAGCAGCATAGGCTACAAACAGTTGGTCAGACTTCCTGGTGGCCTTAGTTCTGTCCAAGTAGTAACGTAGTTGTCTGTGTATGTCCAAAGTATGCAGTAGCTTTTCCCCCCTATTTTGAGGATTGGGAAAGAATGCAGGCAGGTGAATAGCTTGATTTAGAGACACCCTGGAAATAACTTTGGGCATGAATGTAGGATTGGTTCTTAGAGAAACTCTGTCCTGATGAAAAATGAGGAAGGGAGGCACTGCCATGAGTGCCTGCATCTCCGAAACTCTTCTTGCAGATGTGACTGCCAATAAGAAGGCAGTCTTCCATGAAAGAAATTGCATTTCTGAACTTGCTGCTGGCTCAAATGGAGGAAGAGTTAATTTTTCCAGCACATAATTGAAGTCCCATGCAGGTACTGGCTGTTTTCTGGGAGGTTTGATATTCTTTATTCCCCTTAGAAACTGTCTTAGCAAGGGATGAGAAAACACTGGAGGGTCACAGTTATATTTTGCCTGAGATTGCTGAGGCATGAATCTTTATTGAAGAGTATGAAAGTCCAGTATGAAGTAGTTCTGCCAAGTATTCTAAAATCTGAGGTATACTCGGTAATGCTGTGTCCGGACCCCTGTTGCCATTCCAGATGCTGAATCTCTTCCATTTGGCCGAATATGCTTTTCTTGTGGAAGGTCTACGTGCTTCCAGCAAGATGTCTTGAACAGATTTTGATAGAGAGGTAGGTGGAGAAGTCATGTTAGCCTCCAGGCTGTCAGGTGTAATGATTTCAGGTCTTGATGTACAGTCCTGTAATTGTGTTGTTAGGAGCAGGGGCCATAGGGTCAGAGGCCATGGTTTGGTCCGAGTTATGGTCAATAGCAATGGGTACCAGTGTTGCCTTGGCCAGTCTGGAGCCATCAAAAATACCTGTTGGTTGTTCTGCTTTGATCTTCAGGATCACCTTGGTCAGCAGATGCAGAGGAGGGAATGCATAAATTTTGTAGAGAATTCCAGCTGAAGGAGAGAGCATCAGTCTTCCAGGCTAGAGGATGGTGAGTCCTTGTGCAGAACATTTTCAGGTGATGATTTAAGTGGGATGCGAAAAGATCTACATCCGGTCTTCCCCATGTCTTCGTCAGTTGTGAGAAAATGTGAGGATGCAACATCCATTCGTGTGGATCCATGAAATTTCTGCTCAGGTTGTCCGCCAGTACATTGTCCTTGCCTGGTACAAACTGGGATTGTAAATGTATCTTCAGGCTCAGGGATTTTTCCCAGAGAAGCATTGTTAGTCTGCAGAGGGGATAAGAATGAGTGCCTCCCTGCTTGTTTATGTACCACATGACAGTGGTGTTGTCTGTCCTTATCAGTAAACGTCCTTGTTGTAGTGATTTTTCGAAAGTCTCGATTGCATGCATCACTGCCAACATTTCCTTTTGGTTTATGTGCAGATGTCTTTCCTTTGGGGTCCATTGCCCCTGAATGCATCTGTCCTCCATGTGCACCCCCCATCCATGGTCTGAGGCGTCTGTTGCAATCATTTGGCCTGCTTGAGGTCTGTTGAAAGGCATACCTTTGTTTTGCTGACTGGCTTGAGCCCACCATAAAAATTCTTTCTGCAGACATGGAATAAGTGGGATTATGTCCTCTAGGCTTTAGCTGTGTTGAGACCATAAGTTTTTTTAAATACCGTTGCAGCTTTCTCATATGAAGTCTTGCCAAAGGTATCAGAAGGATGCAAGATGCCATGAACCCCAGGGCCTGCAGGATTTTCCTTGCAGTCAGCTGGGAGAGTTTTGCTAGGCCTTTGAAGTACTCTGGTAAATGCTGCTGTTTTTCCTCTGAGGTAGGCCATTTGGTTTTCTGTGTCCAGTTTGGCTCCTAAGAAAATAATCTGTTGGTATGGCAGTAGTTTTGACTTCTGAATGTTGACTGTGTATCCCAAGGCCTGCAGTAGATGCATGACATAGTCCAAATTTTCTTTTAAGGTTTGTTTGTTGTCTGCTTGTATGAGGCAGTCGTCCAAATAGGGGTATATTTGAATCCCCTGCAGTCTGCAGTGTGCCACTACTGATGCCAGGCATTTCGTGAACACTCTGGGCGCAGTAGATAAGCCAAACGGCAATGCTGAGAATTGATAATGCTCTGTTCCTGCAAGAAATCTGAGGTATCTTCTGCAACTTTGTCTGACTGGGACATGCAAGTATGCCTCCTTGAGGTCCAGAGTGACCAGCCAAGACCCCTTGCCCAGCATGGGAAGGAGTTGCTGCAACGTCAGCATTTTGAACTTTGGCACTATGAGAAAAGTGTTTAGAGATGACAAGTCCAGTATGGGTCTCCATTTGTTTTCTTTTCTTGGAACAAGGAACAGTCTTGAATAAAATCCCTGGCCTTGCTCCTGAGGAGGAACCCTTTCTATTGTTTTTATGCTTAACAGCTCGGATACTTGAGAGAATGCCTCTGCCCTTTGATGATGTGGCAGGTTTGGCATGCCTTGTCTTATTGGTAGTGTGTGGAAGTGGAACCTGTAACCTTTGTCTATCAAATCCAGAATCCAGTTGTCCTTGGTTAAGATATGCCAGTTTTCTGAGAATAAGGATAATTTTCCACCCAAGGGTGCTTCTCTTTGAACCTTTGTTGGCGGAATGAAAATCAAGTCATTGCGATTGTCCTTGTGGTGCAGCTGAACTGTCTGCACCACTTCTTTGATTTGGAGGTTGCCATTGGCGTCCACTGTAAGATCCTCGGTATTGCCCTCTGCCTCGGGCACGTCTGCTTTTTCCCCTTTGAAACTTGTCTGAGCTGGGGAAGGACCAATTCTTTGAGGGCCAGTTTCTGCTGAATCTGGGTGGCTGAACCTGAAGGAAATCCTTGACTGTCTGTACTGACTTTGCTTTTTCCTCTATGGATTTCAATACATCTTGTGCATTAGCACCAAAAAGCTTCTGTTTTTCCAAAGGTGCATCAAGTAACTTTACTTTAACATGGTCAGGCAAAGACTGATCCTTTAACCAAGCATGTCTACGTATCACAGCCCCAGTCATAGCTGCCCTACATGAAGCTTCCAGTGCATCATAACCACACTGTAGAAAATGGTTATTAACCTGCTGAGTGCTATGTATATGATCCTGCAATGCCTTTTTATCAACAGGCTCAGGAGAAGCTAACTTTTTCTGTAAATCATCCAGGAGAAAATCCTGGTACTGAAACATGTGAAACAGGCAATTTAGTGACCTCATGGCCAGGGTAGTAGAAGTATATACTTTTTACCCCATCTCTCCAGGGACCTTGCTTCCCTGTCTGCTGGCAGTGGGTTTTTGGCAGAGGAGGTAGCCACTCCCTTGGGGCCCAGTGAAATAGTTTCTAGATCCACAGAGTGGGCCTTAAAAAGGTGTTTGAGAGTCAGAGACCCTATATAATCTGTCCAGCTTGACAGGAGCCGGAGGAAGAGAATCAGTGTTAGCACTGGAGTCAGAGAAAACATCATCCAAAACATCCATAACAGGTGGAATAGCTAAAGGCCTGTGCTGGGGAAGCTTGAGGAAGGTACAAAGCCTTTTCCTGGAGTCAGAGAATTCCTGGCCCTGCCATTGAAAATGTTCCCTCATGGAATGCAGGACTTCACCAAATGAAAAATCCTCTGGAGGGGAGGCAGAAGGAATTGATTCCTCAGCATCAGAGTCCTCGTAGGCCTGGAAGGATTCTTCTTGGTATCAGAATGTTCAGAATCCCCAGAGGCTTCATCCGAGGAGAGGTCGTCCGCCTGCTCAGTCCTGGGCCTTTTCTCTGCAGGCGGCTGGGAACCCCTTTCCGGATGAGGCTGAGACCCCCTGATAAGGGAAATAAGATCAGCAGTCAGAGACATGATCTGCTTATCAGAAGGGGCCTGGGCAGTAGGTCTAGGATGGGCCTTGGCCTGGCTGGCGGCCTTAGCACGTGCAAAGGCCTTGATGGACATGGATACAGGAGGCCTAGCAGCCCCACGTGCAGGCATAACCTTGTCCACAGAAATGGTGTCGGGTAGATCGAGAACTTCGGTTTCCGGAGGAAATTCAACAACCGGCACCGGAGAGATCTCAGAGACTGAAGGTTGTGATAACGCTGTGTCGTCGGCCTGGAGCGGTAGATTTACCACTTCCGAAGGGACCAAAGCACTAGCAGAGGGTTTGGGAGTAGCATCGGTAGTTGACGTGGGCAGAGGATGTCGGTCCCGGTCCTTGCGTTTTTTAGCAGATTGGGTAGTCGGTTGATCCGACTGCATGATATACGCAAAAGATTCACCAAAAAGTCCTCTGCGAATTCTGCCTGGCGCCTGAGAGTGCGCTTATTAAATCAAGCACAGGCAGCACAGGCAGAGACGTCGTGGTCTGGGCCCAGGCAAGGAAGGCAGAGAGAATGGAAGTCCTTACGAGGTATTTGTTTACCACAAGACAAACAATTATTAACTTTCTCAATTTGTTCTGGCATCGGCTGAGGCAAGAATAAATGTTCCCCAACGAGGTACTTAGCTTTTAGATGACTTCGGTACTGAAAACACAGGAGCTGGCCGGCCGGCACTTGTGAACTGCTTCTGCTTCGGGCACCGCGTGGCAAGAAAGACTGAAGATGACTGCGTCGGCCGATGCCTTTATACTCCAGCCGTGGTGACTGAGAGGAGGCGACACCAGCCAACGCCGGACCCAGACTTTGGAATTCGGCCGACCGAGGGCTGCCTGAGGCAGGACAACCCATATGTTATGACTGCAGTTCCATTCTTGAAGGACATCCATGCTTGACTAGGCCCGAATGGGGCTATGAGGATCATCTGCTCCCCAACAGACGGGCTTTTTGCAAGAATTTTAGCATTAGGGGAAGAGGTGGTAAGCATAAAGTAGACCGGATGGCCAAATATGCACCAGAGCGTCTCTGGAGGATTCCCCCGGTGGGGGAATTAGTGCAAAGTAGTCGCTGCACTTTGCGACTGAAGGAGACGCGAAGAGATCGCAGCAAGGTTGACCCCACTTGAGGAAGATTTGCTTCGCTACTCTCAGGTTCAGAGACCACTCGTACAGTGAAAGGATGGTTCGACTCAGCCTGTCTGCCAAGATGTTAGACCGACCCAGAATGTGCGTCGCTATGAGAATGCGGTTGGTGGATATCGTCCATTCCCAAACTCTCATGGCCTCTTGACAACGTGGGTATGACCTGGTTCCCCCTTGCTTGTTGATATACCAGAATACGGACATGTCTGTCTGAATTGCAATTGTCCCCAAGGGAAGAAGGGCTTGGAGTGCTTGCAACGCCAAAAGCAACACTCATCTCTAGGACATTGATATGCAACAAGGTCTCTGAATGGGTCCACGTGCCTTGGACTGTTCTGCCCATACAGTGCCCCCCCCCCAACCCGAGGCGAGAAGCGTCCGTGGTCACAGTGGTTAGAGAATGGGACAGAGAAGGGGCGCCCTTTCTGGAGGTCCGGGGACTGGAGCCACCAGAATAGGGCTTTACTGCAAATCCTGCTGAGGGGGATGGGTGAACTCAGTGGATGTTGCAGGATGGACCACTGAACCTGCAAGGTCCATTGTAGTACCCCCCTCATGTTCAAGTGCGCTAAGGGTAGCGGGTTGATTGTTGCCACCATGCAACCCAGAGCCCTCAGCACCAATTCCGCTGGAGGAGCTGGGGAGCGTAGAAGGGCCAGCACGTGGAGCTTTAGTGTTCGAAGCTGGTCCGGAGTTAAGACGACTTGCAAAAGGTTTGTGTTTAATCTAGCCCCAATGAAGTCCAAGACTGTCTTTTTCTTTCCGTTTTTTTGTGAATTCCGGTAGTCAGATTAACAGAAAACATTTCTGGATAGTTAAATATTGAGCAAATTATTTAGAAGCAAAAATATACAGACGCTTAACAGAGCATTGGTTAAATTTAGCACAAAACAGACAGAAAGGCATGTTGTGGTCAGAGCCTAGGCAAGGAATACAGTACAAATGAAAATCCTTATGAGGTATTTGCTTCCCACAAGTAATACAATTATTAACTTTTACTGACGTTGGTAAGGAGCAAGAAAAATAAAAAAAAAAGTTCCCCCAAAGGGGTACTTGGCTTTAGGTTGAAGACTTAGATTCGAAACTCAAAAACGAAAATTTCAGGAGTCAGCCAACTGGCACTTGCGAACTGCTTCTGCTTCGGACACCGCACGGCAAGAAACTGATTAAAATGGCATCGGCTGCATGTTTTATACCCCTGACGTCATGGAAGAAGAGACAGCAACCGATGCAGGACCCAAGACTTCGTTATTCAGGCTGACTGAGGGCAACCTGCCAGCAGATTACCCAAATGTAATGACCAACGGTGAAACACGATCATCTATCTATACAACTGAGGTAAAACAAAGAAAAAATAATTTAAGACTAACTGCTTAGAAAAGAATTTTACACATCTCAAAAACAAACACCACTAGCTTGAGACGGGAACCATGTCTGTACCAAACAAGCAGCAAACGAGATCTGGGGAGTTGAGGAAGGTACAGTGCATTATGGGTAGAGAGGAACTAGACACACTGATCCTAAAGCCTGGGAAAGCAGTCAAATCAGATCAAAGACCCATTATTTGGAGGAATGAAAAGGACATCAAATCTAACTAGTAATCAAGCCTCATCAGCTTCTTACGGTGGCTAGGCCCTGCAACTTAATTTCTACAATAACATTCTTAACCAACAGGGCTGCCATTTCTGTTAATATGTTAATAATGGTACAAAGCATAAGAGATTCAGTTCTTCCTTTTCTGGGCCACCATACCTACCAAAAAGCTCAATGCTATGAAGTGTGACATCCATACAAGCTCCTCTATTTATTCAAGTGAATACTAGGAAGAGACACACATTTAACATTAAACTTTTGAATACTCACCCCTTGGACTGGCCATTAGCTCTGTTCTCAGCAAACTTGACATCCACAACGTCAGACACTCCAACAGACTTTATAGCTTTGAGAAGGTCCTGATCGGTTGCCCACTATTAAAAAAGGGAAAAAACATCTGTAAATGTACTTTTACCGAATGTACTGTAAAAACACAGCTTCATCACTGGCACTAAAAAATTGTGCATATTATGTACTGTAGTAAAGTGCCTATAATATTCAATGAAAAGATTAAAGGAAAAATAAATTTAGATGTTGGAGTGTTATTCACTGTTGCAGTCATTACTCTTGAGTTAACCTACTGGCAGGCTACCCTCAGTCGAGCAGAATTCCAATGTCTAGGTCCGGTGTCGGTTGCTGCCGCCTCTTAACTGACGTCAGTGTGCCAGGGGTATAAAAGATGCAGCAGACGCCATTTTCTTCAGTTTTTCTTGCCCCAGATGTCAGGTGCCCCCAAATAGGTAGGCAATTCCAATTGCTAATAAAACATACATAAGAAAAGCAAACAACAACTTTCAGCTACCAGCAAATACTTCCCATAGGTAATAAAGTGTAGAAGATAAAGGTACGTATCAGCAGGTAAGGGGAGGAGGGAGGGTAACCTGGACTGCAGCAGTGTATACACTCTAACATCTACATTTATGGTAGGTACGAAACTGTACCATGTTCATAGTGTTACACTGCTGCAGTCATTACACTTGGGTAGAAACCCAAAGCTGAGGTAGGGTGGCTGGTTCTATAAGGCATTAGGGGTGGCTATAAAGGCCATGCAGCACTGCAGTGGCAAAGCCAGCTCTGGATTTAGAGTATAGAGGCAGATGGTAATGCTTGGTGAAGGTATGTACAGAACTCCAAGTTGCTGCTTCCAAAATATCATTGGTAGGTACTCCTTTGAGGTAGGCAGTTGAAGTGGCTGTTGCCCTGGTGAAGTGAGATCTAATGCTGCTGGGTACAAGTTTCCCATGGTGTGTATAGCAGAAACTTATACAATGTCCTATCCATTTTTAAATAGCCTGTTTTGAAATGGCTTTTCCCTGTGCTCCTGCAGCATATGCTACCAATAATTGCTCAGATTTCCTGAAAGCTTTGGTTTTGTTCAAATAGAAGCGCAACTGCCTGTGAATGTCCAAGGAATGCAGTAGCCTCTCCCCTTTATTCTGTGGTTTTGGATAAAAAGTTGGCAAATGAATAGTTTGGTTTAGAGCCACACTGGACACCACCTTTGGCATAAACGTAGGGTTAGTTCTTAAAGACACCCTGTCCTGGTGGAAAATGAAGAAAGGTTCCACTGCCATTAGTGCCTGTAATTCTGAAACTTAGTGCTGCTGTTAATGCCAGGAGCAGAGCAGTTTTCCAAAAGATACTTTTTAATTCTGCCGTGTTAGCTGGCTCAAAAGGAGGTAGTTAATTTTTCCAAAACAAAGTTGAGGTCCCAAGTTGGAGTAGGTGTTATACAGGGCACAGTCTTATGTTTTTAGCCCCTCTGAAGTACCATCTTAGCAAAGGATTAGAGAAAAATTGGTGGATCCGTGTTGTAATGAGCAGAGATGGCAGAAGGCAGAGGCGTGGATCTTGATGGATGAGAAGGAGGTGCCTTTGTCCAGCATCTTAAATATTGTAGTATCTGAGGAATGTTTGGGACATTAGGGTCAAGGCTGTGAGCTTGGTTTCAGGCACAAAATCTCTTCCATTTATCCGAATAGGCTTTCCTGGTACTAGGCCTTCTGGCCTCCAGAACAGCTTTGGAGATCGGCATTGCTTGCTTGACTAAGGAATCTTACATGCAGCTAGGTTTAAGGTCTTTAGCTGGCTGTGTAGTAACCGATTGTTGTGTTGAGTTGGCAGATGTGGGATTTGAGGCAAAATCCAGGGTGGTCCTTGAGCTAAGTTCTTTAAAACTGGGTACCAGTGCTGGCGTGGCCAGTCTGGTGCAATCAAGATCATCTTTGGCTCTTCTTGCCTGGCTTTTAGGAGTACCTTTGGCAGGATAGGTAGTGGTGGGAAAGTATATACTTGTAGGTTTTTCCAGCTGAATGAGAGGGCATCGACTTTCCATACTTGTGGATGGCAACTCCTTGTGCAGAATTTTTGTAGCTGGCAGTTCATTGGGGATGCAAACAGATCAAACTGAGCTAAATCGAATGAAGGACACTGAGCAAACTCTGAGCTATAATATACAACATTAAATATCCTTTTTTTTTTTTTTTTTTTGTTTATTTTCTTCTTTATTTCTTTGTTATTTATAGCACTGTGTACTGTGCATTTTTCTAACTAGTTTCACTGTGTGTGAGGTATTAACTGGAAATTGACCACTTTTATTAAGCATCTGTTGGGTTGTTTGTTTCTGATAAACTTGTTGCAGTTAAACTTTTTCCTAGAGGCTCCTTAGCTGTTTAAAGCTTTCATTTAAAGGCTCACTGTTGCTTTTCAGCTGTAAGAAACATTTCTGCAGTTTGTTTCTAAGTGGTGGGGATATTTGTAGCATTTCCATATTCAGGCTTGTATTTGGGCTTTGCAGTTGCCCGCCTCTAGAGTAAATTTGATCGGGGACCCTCCTCCCAGTCTAGTGTCATTACCTCATTCTACCCAGTACAGGGAGAACATTTGAGAAAGCCAATCAGCTTAGTTTCTGCTACTCCTTTATCTCTTTCCACTAAAGAAAACAAACAAAAAAAAAATTTTCTAAGCTTGTTTCCTGCCTTTCCTGTGGATAGTCTAGCCTGGATATAGATTTGCTGTGTAAACGACTATTCGTAGGCTTCTAGGGCCAAAGCCTTTCTGTGTTGGAGGGAAGCCTTCTAGCTTAAATTTTGTTTCTTAGAACTAGCCAGTTTTTGTTTCAGCACTTGTTCAGAAATTATTGTAAGCACTAAATAGGCCACAAATTACTACAGCACTCAACTTTCCTTACTGTCTAGAGGAAAACAGTTTCTAGTACTTAACAAATAAGCAACTATCCAGGCATGTCTAAGCGTCAGCCCCCGGTGTTTTCACTTGTCTACCTGATGAATCTGGGCATCTTGGGGCAATGCAGTAATTGCCTCATGTACACAGACAACCCTCTCCTCCTACCACCCAACACTACAACCTGTGAGAGATGCACTTATATAGCCAAACTGGAAGTAAAGCTCTCTTCACCCAAGACTGGACTAGTCGAGAGAAGAAGGTAAACACTTGCACCACACCACACTCGGCACATAGCCCCTCAAAACCTACACCACCAAAACACACCTACATTCGTGAAGGCTCTCAGTAAAATCCTGCCCAAACAACAGGGACCTCCAAAACAGAAACACAAGCAACCTCCACCCCCCAACACAACCCAAATGACACATAGACCACAAACTCTGTGCCACTCTACCACAGCCCATAAGGCAGATCAAAGTACCCAACACTCTAGTCATAAGTGACTCTATAGTCAGGCACACTGATGTTCCACTGCCCAGGCTAAACAAGGAGAAAGTTACTGTCAGCTGCCCGTCGGGTACCAGGATCCACCACATAACGCATGCACTCAGGTCACTCCACAACAAGTACAAATATGTTGCCCATGTTGGTGTGAATAACCAGAGACGTACCTCCTTGGACTACATGAAGAGGGACATGGAGGAACTGTCCGATCTTGTAGCCCAGGCAGGTATGACCCTAGCCTGACTAGCATCCTGCCATCACCCAGAATGATACCACAGTACAAGGACAAAATGATTGACTTCAACAATTGGCTAAGCTTCTGGTGTCATTCTAAGGGGATCCAGTATCTGTCTGGGATGACATGATCGACAAGCCACGATGCTTTGCCAGAGATGGCCTGCACCTGTCGCCCCTGGGATTCCGGATATTGGCTAAGGCTCTAGCCACCCCTATAGTGCCTTTTTCAGGCAAGGTTCAAATGACAAATTCACCACCCTAACAGGTACAGGCAAGAAGAATCTGAAGGTATTGCTACTCTATTCTAGAAGTCTAAACCTCAAAATGCACTCTCTCGAGGCACTCCTTAAAATGGAGAACATAGACATCTGTACAGTGACAGAGACCTGGTTCACGGCTCCAGAGAGTACCCCTGCATTACCAGGCTATAATTCATACCACACCTTTTGGCCATCTAACCTGGACCGAAACACTAAAGGCAGAGGCGTGTCCATATTCATTAAGGATATCCACACCGCCAGGCTAGTTGCTCAGCATAATGCATCAGAGATTATCCAAGTGCAACTAACTCTAGGCAAGACCGCAATCCAAATTGTAGCTTGCTACAGATCCCCCACCAGGCCCCAGGATTCCCACTCCATTTTAATACACTGGAAAATATTAGGGTACAACCTAACACCCTAATAATGGGTGATTTCAACTACCCTACCATTAACGGGGAAAACTACTCGTGTACCAACTCTTGAGCTCAACATTTTCTGGAATTCATAAAGTCCAATGCCATGGATCAACTTATCCACACCACCAGGGGCAGCAATATCCCAGACCTGGTTATTACCAACATGGGGAACCGGTGCTCCACACCAGAGGTCAATTCCTCGTTGGTCAGATCCGACCATAAGCTAATCACCCTAGACATCCACATCCCTCCTCCACCCCCCCCCCCCCCCCAATTAGGGAAACCACAGTAAAAAATTTCTCCAAAGCCAACTTCATGCTTAAGACAGAAGCAGCAAACTTCACGACACCCATGCTGACTGACAGAGGTACGACTGCTGAATCCTACACAAATGCACTTTATAAGCACTTACATGAGTGCATGGATCGTGCAATCCCCAACAGAACCAAGATGCTATCCTCCAAAAAAGGAAGCCAATCTGGTGGTCCCCTGCCATAAACTCTACAACAGAAGAAAGAAACCGTTGCAAAATCCCATGATTGGAGAAACTCCCTGGTCAGCTTCAGTAAGAAGCAGAGATCCCTCATAAAATCCTCCAAAACTAAATTATGAAAACACAAATCGCCACTGACTCTAAAGACAACCACAAAGCATTCTAGAGCTATGTCAAGAATCTCAATGGCAACACTCAGATCTGCTCTGAGTTACAGCACAATGGCACTAAATATACAGAACCAATGGATATTGCCAACATCCTGGCAGATAGGTTCAGTGCTAACTTTACCCCTCTGTCATCCCCTAAGGGGCCCATTTCTATACCAAAAGAATGCAAAGTTCCTGTAATCACGGCTGCACATGTAAAAAAAAACACTATCCAAAAGCCAAGAACACAGCATCCATGGGACCTGACAACATCCCAGGCTGTGTTCTACATTAACTACAGAACAAACTGGCACCCCACCTAAGTAACATGTTCAATAATAGCCTCACCTCAGGCTATGTGCCCACTGAATGGCGCACAGCGACAGTTATCCCACTCTACCAAGGGGGAGCCACCACAGACCTGGAAACTACCACCCCATTAGCCTAACGAGCCTGGTCTGCAAGGCTATGGAGCGCATCATCATGGGACTTATAAACAATGACATTGGTAATCTCAGTACCCCACCCAGTTCGGGTTTGTAAAAGGCAGATCATGTCTCCTAAACCTGATAGACTTTGAAGCGGTCACCAAAGCAGTAGATGAGGGTAAGGTGGTTCCACACAGGCTATCTAGATCTCGCCAAGGCTTTTGACACCATCCTCCACTCTGGAATTATAGATAAACTCACTAAACTAGGTATA
Source organism: Protopterus annectens (assembly GCF_019279795.1). Taxonomy (NCBI): domain Eukaryota; kingdom Metazoa; phylum Chordata; order Ceratodontiformes; family Protopteridae; genus Protopterus; species Protopterus annectens. The sequence goes on along the minus strand of NC_056751.1, from coordinate 332,152,796 downwards.
AATCCCTATGTCACAAGATGGGTTGTCAACTGGCTCACTGACAGAACCCACACTGTGGAAGTAGCAGACTCCAAATCCAGCTTCAGACCAGTGATAAGTGGAGTACCACAGGGTTCAATCCTGGGTCCTCTCCTGTTTGGTATCTACTTCTCTGAAGTACAGGCCAACACAGAAGGTCTTTATTAACGGTTCAGAGGACTGCAAACTAGGAGCCATAATCAGAACTCCAAAAGATGTGGACATCCTACAAAAGGGCCTTGCTGAGACAGATGCCTGGTGTCGAAGCCATGGACTCAAGCTCAATGCCAAAAAGTGCACTGCCATTCCTTTTGGTAAAAACTCTGTACCCATGAACTACCACATAGGTGGTAGTCTACTTAACACCGAAAGTGGGATGAGACCTTGGGACACAGGTGGACAGTAGTCTCTCCTTTGATAATCACCACCACAGTAGTCAGGAAATCCTATGTGGCACACCTCATCACAAAAGGTTTCTCATCCAGGAAAAAAGCGGTCATTGTTCCCCTCCGTCAATCATTACACCCATTATAGGAGTACAATGCCCTTTTTGGTATGTACCACACAAGACATCTACAACTGGAAAGACCACAGAAATACCTTACAAAGATGATTACCGGCCTCAAAGAGATGCCCTATGCAGACAGTCTCAAAAAACTGCAGCTTTACTCCGTTGCATATCGCCTACGCAGAGGCGATCTCTGCCCAACACACAAAGCTATGTCAAACCCAGAAATTTTAGACATGCTCCACTTAAAGAAATCCCAATCCCTACGAGCTACACGCTCTAGGGACCTAAACCTAGTCACCACAATAAACAGAACATGCTGGAGGGATAGATTCCTGTCCCAGAGACTTCCCATACTCTGGAACAAACTACCTATCTATATCAAAGCTTCTCATTAGCACTGTTCAAGAAAAATCTTGATTGGATGGAAAATTCACCCTGGGGATCACTTCTGTGGCTCAGGAAAATAATTTTCTTGGGTGGCGAAAGCCAAGGTACCTTTGGCTAGGCTTATATAGGCCCTAGGGCCAATAGCCTAGTACCTAACTATGAACCTATGTCCGGGCTCCACCATTTCTGTTTTATTCTGAATATTTGTGGATTCAATTCCCATTCGTGGGGATCCATGATGTTTCTGCTCAAGTCGTCTGCCAGTGTGTTTTTCTCTCCTGGCAGGAATTGTGCTTGCAGATGAACTTGACAGTTTAGAGCAGTGTTCCACAAGGTCATGGCTTGCCTACAGAGGGGGTAGGAGAGTGTGCCCCCTTGCTTGTTTATGTACCACATAACTGTAGCGTTCTCCGTCTTTAGTAGTTGTTGTCCTGGATGCAGCAGGTCCTTGGAAGCTACAAGGGCATTTTGTACAGCTAGCATCTCTTTTTGATGTGAAGATGCCTTTGTTCTGCGGGCCACTTGCCCTGAACACAGTTGCCTACCATGTGTGCTGCCCAGGAGTAATTCGATGCATCTGTTGTCAGTGTTTGCCTGGCTGTGGGTTGAGTAAAAGGCTTATGGAATTAGTAGTAAGCAAGATGCCATGTAGCCCAAGGCCTGCAGAACTTTCTTGCAGGGAGTTGGGTCTTTGTTGCCATCAATTGAAAGTATTGTGTCAGTTGTCCTTGCTTGTCTGGCGTGAGATAAGCCATCTGGGCTGTTGTGTTCAAGCTGGCACCCAGGAATATTATCTCTTGTGAGGGCACTAGTTGTGATTTCTTTTTGTTTACTGTGTACCCCAGGCAACTTAACTTTTTTACAACCGCCAGATGCTTTAGAAGAATGTCCTTGCTCTCTGCTTGAATCAGGCAGTCGTCCAGGTACGGATAAACTTGAATTCCTTTGTCTGCAAAATGCAATTACCGGTGCCAGGCACTTTGTGAAGACCCTGGGCGCAGTAGATAAGCCAAAGGGCAGTGCAGGAAATTGATAGTGCATTGAACCAGCTATGCATCTGAGGTATCATGCAGTTTTGTCTGATAGGGATATGCAGGTATGCCTCCTTGAGGTCCAATGTCACGAGCCAAGCTTTCCTGCCCAGCATGGGAAGAAGCTGCTGTAGGGTCAACATTTTGAATTTCGGAACATCCAGGTAAGTGTTTAGAGAAGAAAGATCCAGAATTGGCCTCCATGATTTGTCCTTTCTGGGAACCAGAAAGAGTCTTGAGTAAAATCCTTGTCCTTGCTCCTGTGGTGGTACCTTTCTGAATAGCTCTCATACCCAGGAGTGCTGTAATTTGTTTTTCAGCCTCTGCCCATTGATTTGGTAGCAGATTTTGCATTCCTTTTAACCTTGGCCTACTGTGAAAGTGGAACCTGTAACCTTGAGATACAATGCTGAGAACCCATTTGTCTTTGGTGATCATATGCCAATTGTGATAGAAAAATGTCAGTTTTCCTACCAAGGGGGCTGCCAAGAGAGTTGTTTGGCAGCTGTAGTGGGAAGTCATTTGGGCTGCTTTTTATATGGTTAGGGTGTGTCTTCCCCCTCTTTCTGGCCTGATGCAACCCATTGTCGAGGCCTGTAAGGACCTTGTGGTTGACCTCTACCTCTTGGACATCTGTATCTGCCCTTTTGAGGTCTTCTGTCTGCAACTGGAAAGGACCAATTCTTAGTTGGTCAATTTCTGCTAAATCTAGGAGGCTGAACCTGTAAGAAATCCTTCACCGTTAGCATAGATTTTGCCTTATCCTCCATTTTCTTTAATAGCTCTTCTGCCCAACTCCAAACACCACATCCTGCTGCAAAGGTGCATCCAATAATTTTGCTTTAACATTATCTGGTAACGTATGTTCTTTCAACCAAGCATGTCTTCTAATGACAGAGCCTGTAACTGCTGCTCTACAGGAGGCCTCTAAAGAATCAAAACGACATTGCAAAGTATGTTTTCCCACCTGTTCAGCTGCATGCAATAAATCCTGCATTTCTTTAGAAGTAGGAGGATCTGAATCTGGAAGCGTTTTGTTTCAACTGAGAAAGTAAAAACTGCTGATATTTTAGCATGTGAAACTGGCAATTTAAGGCTCTCATTGCTAAAGTTGCAGACAAATATACTTTCTTTCCCCATCTGTCTAATGCTCTGGAATCTGTCAGAGGGAACTGGATTCTTGGCTGATGAGGCCTTAACCCCTTTGGGTCCCCGAGAAATAGTTTCAGGGTCAGCAACAGGGCTTTTGTAGAGAAAGTGTGAGAGTCAGGGACTCTGTAGTAACTGTCAGGTTTAAGTGGGGCTGGAGGCAAGGTATCAGGATTTAAGCTGGATTCAGTATACACATCATCCACAATATCCAACACTGGCGGAATAGCAAGGGGTCTGTGTTGAGGTAATAAAAGGAAGTCTCTGAGCCTTTTCTTGGATTCTGAGAAATCCTGGCCTTCCCAATGGAAATGCTCCCTCACTGTATGCAAGGTTTCCCCACAGTAGTCGTCCTCAGGCGGAGAGGCTGATGGAATTGACTCCTCACCATCAGTATCCGCATAAAGGGATAAAGAATATCCTAGGTCTGAGGATGAATCTGAAGAGATGGACACCTGGTCGGATGAGTCACAGTCTGCATTCTGTCTAGGCCTTTTATCAGGAGGGGAATGGGACCCACTGATCAGAGTGATTAGGTCTTCGGACATTTTGAGCATTTGTTTCTTAGGCATGGAGGCCTCTGCTGGAGAATGCTGCATTTGTTTCTTTGATTTTAAAGCTGGTTTAGACTTAGCAGAGGGTTTTAATGCTTAACTGAGTAAGTCTGAAAACACCCTCTGAAGCTGCGGGCAGCTCAGCTACTCCGGATCCCTCTGAAGGGTTAGTTTCGGTAAGCTGAATAACTTGTGCGTCTGAAGGTCCAGCCAACTCCATGTGGGAGTTAAAGGCGGCCTGTGGTTCTAGAGAAGCGGTAGTTAGGGGCTGCAAAGGCACCTCACTGAAAACCGGAGAACCGGCGACTGGCCTAGAAGAGGCTTAGTCAGTTTTGGGCCTTGGATGCCTATCCTTCTCTTTGCGCTTTTTATGTATTCCAGTCGGAAGTTCCGACAGCATGGTATAATTGAATTTTCTACCAAAATAATGTCAGGCAAAAATCAAACCAACGTTTAATAATGCGCTTGTTAAACCTAGCACAAAACTGACAACCAGTGACGTTGTGGTCTGGGCCTAGGCATGAGATACAATAAGAATGGAAATCCTTATGAGGTATTTGCTTCCCACAAGAAATACAGTTATTAACTTTTACTGACATCTGTCTGAAGAAAGAAAAAAAAAAAAAAAAGTTTCCCCAACGGGGTACTTAGCTTTGTAGAAGACTTCGGTTCTGGATTCTGAATGAAACTCAAGAGACGGCCGACCAGCACTTGCAAACTGCTTTTGCTTCGGGCACCGCAGGGCAAGAAAGACTTAAGGAAACTGCGTTGGCTGAATCTTATATACCCCTGTCGCACTGAAGTCAGGGAGGAGGCGACAGCAACAGATGCCAGACCAAGACGTTGGAACTCAGGCCGACTGGGGAATCTCCTGACGGCAGGATAACCCAAGTGCAATGACTGCAGCAGTGTAACACGATGAACACGAGCAGTTAAGTCCCGTAAAAGAGAAGGGGGATGGTGGGTGGGTAACCTGGACTGCAACAGTGAATACACCAACATCTACATTTATAGTAGGTACTGTACTATGTTCATCGTGTTTCACTGTTGCAGTCATTACTCTTGGGTAGAATCTCAAAGCTGAGGATGGGTGGCTGGGCTAAATAGGATTAGGAGAGGCTAGGAAGCCCTGCAGAACTGCAGTGGCAAAGCCTGCTCTGGACTTACAGTAGAGAGGCAAGTGGTAGTGCTTTGTAAAGGTGTGCAGTGAACTCCCAAGTTGCAGCCTCTAAGATATCTTTGGTTGGTACTCCTCTAAGGAAGGCTGCTGCTCTGGTGGAATGAGGCCTAATGCCCTTAGGCACTGATTTGCCACGTTGAAAATAGCAGAAACGGATGCAATTGCCTATCCATTTAGAAATACTCTGTTTTCAGATGGCTTTTCCTTGTGATCCTGCAGCATATGCCACTAAAAGTTGCTCAGTCTTTTTGAAAGCTTTATTTCTGTCCAAGTAGAAGCGTAACTGCCTGTGTATGTCCAAAGAATGCAGAATTTTCAACCCTGTTCTGTGGATTTGGGTAAAAGGTAGGCAAGTGAATGGTTTGGTTGAGGGCCACACTGGACACCACCTTAGGCATAAATGTAGTGTTTGTCCTCAGAGAAACCCTGGTCTGGAAGAAAAAATGATAAAAGGTTCCACAGCCATGAGTGCTTGTAACTCCGAGACTCGCCTTGCAGAGGTTATTGCTAGGAACAGAGCTGTTTTCCAGGATAAGAATGTTTTATCTGCTGTTGATGCTGGCTTGAAAGAAGGCAGAGTTTTTCCAAAACATAATTGAGGTCCCAGGTCGGAATTGGTGCTCTCCTTGGAGGCCTAATGTTTTTGGCCCCTCTGAGGTACTGCCTTAAAGGATAAGAAAAGATCGGCGGTTCCGTATTGTAATGGGCTGAAATGGCAGAGGCATGAATCTCAATTGATAAGAAAGAAAGGCCTTTGTTCAGCATCTCAGTTAGGTACTGAGAAATCTGAGGTATACGTGGTACAGACGTGTCAATGCCTTGTTACTGGTTCCAAGCACAGAATCTCTTCCATTTTTCTGCATAAGATTTCGTGGTACTGGGCCTCCTGGCCTCCAAGATAACATCCATAACAGCTTTTGAAAGAGGAGTGTTCTGAACGGCTACATTATCCGCCATGCTGCAGATTTAAGGTTCTGAGTTGGCTGTGCAGGATCCGATTGTTTTGTTGGGTCAGCAAGTGAGAAGTTTGAGGCAATATCCATGCTGGACCTTGAGACAAGCTCTTTAGGATTGGGTACCAGTGCTAGCATGGCTAGTCTGGTGCAATCAGTATCATTTTTGGCTTCTCTTGTCTGACCTTTGGGAGTACTCCAGGAAGGAGAGGCAGTGGGAGAAAAGCATTTGCGGTTAGATTTTTTCCAACTGAATGATAGGGCGTCCACTTTCCATGCTTGCTTGTGATAAATCCTTGTGCAAAATCTCTGCAATTGACAGTTGTGAGGGGAGGCAAATAGATGTCTGGGCATCTCCATTTCCTTACTATCAAGCTGAAGACTTGTGGATCCATTTTCCATTGATGGGGATCCATGAGGTTTCTGCTTAGTCTACCAGAGTATTTGTTTTTCCTGGCAGGAACTGTGCTTGCAGGTGAACTTGAAAAGCCAATGCTGTGTCCCATAAGGTCATTGCTCGTCTGCAGATTGGGTAGGAATGTGTACCTCCCTGCTTGTTTATGTACCACATGACTGTAGTATTGTCTGTCTATCAGTAACGGTCCTGGACGAAGCAGGTCCTTGAAAGCGGTCAGGGCATTTTGAACAGCTAGCATCTCTTTTTGATTGATGTGAAGATGCATCTGGTTTGCAGGCCATGTGCCCTGAATCCATTTTCCTACCACATGGGCCCCCCAGGCATAATCTGATGAATCCGTTGTCAGTGTCTGGCTGTGGGTAAACGGAATGACAGACCCTTGTTGTGGTGACAGGCTCCTGACCACCATCGAAACTCCTGTTGTAGGCAGGGAATGAGTGCAATTACTGTCTCCAGGCTGTGGCAATGCTGAGTCCAAACACTTTTCAGATACCATTGTAGTTTCCTCATATGTAGTTTGGCATATGGAATTAGAATGCAGGATGCCATGAAACCCAAGGCCTGCAGGATTTTCCTTGCAGATAAGTGGGTTTTTGTTGCCAATTTCTTGAAGTAGTCAGTTGCTTTTGCTTGTCTGGCGTGAGATAAGCTCTGGGCAGTTGTATTTAAGCTTGCACCCAGGAATATCTCTTGAGAGGGCAGTAGTTTTGATTTATTTTCGTTTACTGTGTACCCTAGGCCAATTAGTAATCTTTTTACAAACGCCAGATGTTTTAGAAGAGTGTCTTTTCTCTGCTTGAATTAGGCAGTCGTCCAAGTAGGGATATATTTGAATTCCTTTTTGTCTGCAAAACGCAATTACTGCTGCCAGGCATTTTGTGATGACCCTGGGCGCAGTAGACAAGCCAAAGGGCAGTGCAGAGAATTGGTACTGCATTGAGCCAGCTATGAATCTGAGGTATCTTCTGCAAGATTGTCTGACTGGGACATGCAAGCATGCCTCTTTTAGGTCCAAAGTAACGAGCCAAGCCCTCTTGCCCAGCATGGGCAGTAGCTGTTGTAGAGTCAACATCTTGAATTTTGGAACTTCCATAAATGTATTTAGTATAGACCGGTCCAGTACTGGTCTCCAGGTTTTGTCCAACCTGGGTACTAGGAAAAGTCTGGAGTAAAATCCTTGCCCCTGCTCTTGTTGCGGTACTTTATGAATGGCCCTCATGTCCATGAGGGCTGTAATTTGCTTTTGTGCTTCTGCCCATTGATTGTGTGGCAGGTCTGGCATGCCCTTTGACCTTGGTAGTGTGAAAATGGAACCTGTAGCCTTGGGACACTATGTTCAGGACCCATTTGTCTTGGGTAACCGTTTTCCAATTTGATGAAAAAAGTGCTGTTTTTTCCCCTAAGGGGGTTGTCAAAAGAAAACTGCTTGGAACTGGTAGAGGAAAGTCATTGGGACCGTTTCCTGTAAGGTTGTGATTTGTCTTCTCCACTTTTGGAGGTAGGAGCACCCCATTGTATAGGCCTGTATGAGCCTTGGGGCTGACATCTGCCTCTGGGACGCCTGTATCTGCCTCTTTGTGGTCTGTTTGATACTGGAAAGGACCAATTTTTAGAAGGCCAGTTCCTGCTAAACCTGGGTGGCTGTATCTGTAAGAAGTCCTTGACTATCTGCATGGATTTTGCTTTATCCTCCATTTTTTTCAACACCTTCTGCTTTAGTACCAAACAAGGTATCATGCTGTAATGGTGCATCTAATAATTTTGCTTTAACATGATCAGGCAGATTCTGTTACTTTAACCAAGCATGCCTTCTAATAACAGAGCCTGTAACAGTGGCCTTGCAAGAGACCTCCAGTGAATCATAACCACATTGCAAAGTATGCTTTCCCACTCGTTCAGTGGCATGCAATAAATCTGCAATTCATTGTTTTCCGAACATTCAGTATTTGTCAACATTTTGTGTTTAAGCACTGACATTAAATATTGCTGATATTTAAGCATATGAAACTGACAATTTAAAGCCCTTAAAGTCAGGGTAGCAGAAGTGTAGACCCCCCCCCCATCTGTCTAGAGCCCTAGAATCCCTATCAGAGGGGGCAGGTTATTTTGCAATGGAAGCTTTAACCCCCTTGGGACCATGGAAATAAAGTTTCTGGGTCAGCAGCAGGGCTTTTATATAGGAATTTATGAGAATCCGGGACCCTGTAATATCTGTCTGGCTTAGCAGGTGCAGGAGGTAAAGAGTCGGGGAAAGGCCGGACTCTGAAAATACATCTACAATGTCTAAAAACAGGTGGAATAGCAAGGGGTCTGTGCTGAAGAAGAAGCAGAAAGACTGAGCCTTTTCTTAGATACAGAATAATCTTGGCTCTCAGTGGAAATGCTCCCTCATAGTATACAGGGTTCCCCCAAAAGAATAATCCTCAGGAGGATAGGCTAAAGGAATGGATTTTTCAGCATCAGGATCCTCATAGGGAAGCATGGAGTAATCCTGTTCAGAAGGGGAATCAGAGGAAATCTATACCCGATCAGAAGAATCATTCTCTGTCTCTTGCCTATCAGGAGGGAGATGGGACCCCCTGATCAAAGTAATTAGGTCGTCGGCCATTTTGAGCACCTTGGAAGTCTGAATAGGAGAATGCTGTACCAGTTTCTTTGTCTTTAGAGCTGCTTTAGTCTTTGAAGCTGAAGATGGCTTAATATATAGTTGTGTAGGTCTGAAGACACCCTCCGAAGCCGATGCCTGCTCAGCGGCTCCGGACCCATCTGAGGGAATGATTTCAGAGTGTCCAATACCTTCAGTATCCAGAGGCCGTCGGCTCCACGTGGGAGTCAGTAGCGGCCTATGGCTCTAAGGCAGTAGGCGCCAGGGAATGAGAAAGCGCCTCACTGAGAACCAGCAACTGGCCTAGTAGAGGCTTCGGTTTTGGACCTCTGATGCCTATCCTTGTTTTTTGTAAACTCCGGTTGTCGGCTGGACTGACGGCATTACATAATTAAAACTTCGGCCAAATTAATGAAATGCAAAATCGAACCGACGCTTGACAGTGCGTTGGTTAAATCTAGCACAAAAGTGACAGCTAGCAACATTGTGATCAGGGCCTAGGCAAGGAATACAGTAAGAGTGAAAATCCTTATGAGGTAATTTGCTTCCCACAAGAAATACAATTGTTAACTTTTTCTGACATCGGTCTGGAGCAAGAAACAAAAGTATCCCCAACGAGGTACTTAGCTTTAATGAAGACTTCAGTTCTGAAATTTGGATTTGAAAGTCTCAGGAGTCGGCTGACCGGCACTTGTGAACTGCTTTTGCTTCGGGCACTGCGCAGCAAGAAAGACTGAAGAAAATGGTGTCGGCTGCATCTTTTATATCCTTGGTGCACTGACGTCAGGGAAGAGGCGACAGCAACCGACGCCGGACCTAGACTTTGGAATTCTGGCCGACTGAGGGTAGCCTGCCAGCAGGATAACCCAAGAGTAATGACTGCAACAGTGAAACACTATGAACATCTGCCTGGACAGTGTGTGTGATTACTGTAATTACTGCTTGATCATCACAGTAAAATTACAACAAACTACTCCCAAAATGGAATTACTTTTGCCAAAATATATATTTTTTCTTAGTACAATGCCACACACAAGACTTACTGCAGTTTTTCTTCTGTGGCACATTTATAATAAACTTCCTCAATTCATAC